>NW_026539153.1:0-123000 GCF_027791375.1 Indicator indicator
GACGGTTGGCACCTGGCCTTTGTCCTCCTCTCCTGAAAGGAGGGTGGAAGGGGGGACTTACCAAAACATGTTGGGACAAGTTAGCTGATATCTGGGGGAATAATTCTGGGCATTTGGTACCTTCACTACAGTTCCCCATTCTCCCTCTTGTCCCACCATGGGGCTGGGGAGGGCAGTTGTGTGAGCATCTGCATAGAGCTCAGCCCGAACCACAAGATCCTGACAGGCACATCATGCTGATTGGATTAGATTTTTACAGACAGGTATCCCACCTTTGGTAAGAGCTTTTGTTTCTGTGAATTCAGCTGAAATGGAGCTTGTGCCATCTAATGGAAGTGAACTGTGAAAGTGTACTAAGTAAAAATAGAGCTATTCCTTACAGCAGTACTGACCTTGATTAAACAGAATGTGCTAACACTATGGCAGGCTGCTCCCAAGGTTTTTTGTTCACTGGACAGGAGGAGGGGCACACAGGACAAGTGTCTTGTCTCCCTCATGCAGGCCTTCAGGCCTAAGACTTAAGGTAAATTCTTCAAGGAAGAGTAGATGAAACAACTACTAGATTATTTTGTCTATGGATTTTGTATGTATTCCCTTCAATTCAGCAGAGAGTATTAGGCATGTCATTTTCAATCCCATTCCCCATCCTCATATACCTGTATGATATGCTGTTGCATTGACTTCATGGACATTTTGAGAACAAGAGATATTTGGGAGGCATAATAATGACAAAATGGATGTGATACAGGTGAACTGTGTCCTGATAACTATAAAGTCCCTATTAAGCATCATACTGAAGAGTCATCCTTATTAAAAGTTAATGAGAAGACCAGCAGATACCAGCAGTACTCTCAACATACTATTTTCAAGCACCGGAAGTTTGATTTTTATTTTTTTGTTAGTTTCAGCTCCATGAGTTTTATAGGATCTGACTCCTCATATTAAACATTTAGGGATACTAATGTTCCTTGCCTGTCAGGAAAGAAAAGCCATGCTTATCTACTGTGATGGTTTGAAACTGTAACAACCTCTTTGCTTCTTGTCTTTCTTCCTTCTGCCAGGGAGGTCTGAGGAAGACAGGGAAGGGAGAAGCAGGGGGTAGCTTTCCTGGCTTTGGCCAGGAGGGTTTTGTGCTGTTTCTTTTAATTGTATATATTTGTAAATATTGTACATACTGTATAGTTGTACATATTCATTTCATTCCATTGTAGACTTGTGGGTTTTTTGCTTTGTAAATACAGCTTCTTTTGCTTCTAAACTGAGCTAGTCTGGTGTTGTTAATGTGGGAGGGGAATTTCAGCCCACCACACTACACCACCTCCTCCACAGGAGAGAATTTCACACAACACCAGCCACCAGCCTTAGCATCAGTGCACACTTTTCTAGTTAATCTCTACCTGATGCAGGTTTTCTCTTTCTCTGCTGTTAATAGGCATTGTTAAATGATACTGGACAGACTTCTGCTGAATGTCCTGCTTGCTGACTGAGGAAGAAATGCTTCCTCATGATTTATCAACATTTCTACTTATCTCCCTCTACAGAAGATAACAAGTGGCACAAAAATTTCTCTGCGTATTCTAACAGTTCTTAAAGCAAAAAGTGAATGATACAATAAACATTGGCACTGGAATAGGAACAAATCAGATACTAGCTTCATAATAACTATTAATTTGTACCCTCTAAGAGGGAGTGGTTTGAGTTAACTCATATCTGCTGAAGGGTGTTTTTTGGGGTAAGAATGTGTGTGCAGCTACAAGGAAGCTTCTGATGCTTTTTGTGTTATTACTCTGTATTGATTAGTTTGTGTGGCAGAGTCCTTAACCACATTAAGGTGGGGTAACTTCCCAAATGGAATTTATGGATTGTGTGGAGGCAAAGGTGCTAGTATAGAAGTGTGGAAGATCACTGTTCAAGTTTTCCATTAAATTGCAAGTTTGATGAAACTGGAGTGTGTATTGCTTTGAGGCATCTGTCAGAGAGAAGTGGAAGCCTTATGGAGCACTGAAGCATGTTATCAGTGGCGCTGTATCAATATAGCAGTGCAAAGGATTACAGAATGTGCTTTTACACTTTTTTAACATGTTTGACTGGAGGACAGGCTATGTTTTGTCTTCACTGAAGGAACAGAGAAAGAAAAAGGGATGGAAATGACAGTAAAACAGGGTGACAAGGAAAGGGAAGGTTTGGGAGGGTTTGGGAAGGTTTGGGAAGGTTTGGGAAGGTTTGGGATGGGAAGGGAAGAAAAGGGAAGGTTTGGGAAGGGAAGAGAAGGGAAAGTTTGGGAAGGGAAGGGAAGGTTTGGGAAGGGAAGGGAAGGTTAGGGAAGGGAAGGTTTGGGAAGGGAAGGGAAGGTTTGGGAAGGGAAGGGAAGGGAAGGGAAGGGAAGGAGAAAGGATGTAATGTTCAATTTCTGTGGATAAGTAATTCAGAATTTATGCTGGTTTGTTGTTTGTTTGGGTCAGTGAGAGTGGAAGACCAGAAGAAAGTGAAATGCCACCTTCTGCTGACAGGTGCAAATCTCCTTTAACAGGTGAAATAACCTCCTTCATGTCCTAGTACTTCCTTTCTTTTGGACTTCCTTAATATTTCTTAATGTGAAAAAGTGTGCCACATCTTCATAAATCCCCTTACAGAATCACATTGAATCACTATATTTGGAGAACACCTTCAAGATCATCCAGTCCAACTGTTATCTGACTGTCAGTGTCACTACTACATAATATTGCTGAACACCATATCTGGACTGCTTTTAAATACATCCAGGGATGGATATTCAACCACTTCCCTGAGTGGCCTATTTCAGTCTTTAATAACCCTTTTGGAACAGAAGTTTTCCTAATGTCTAACCTAAACCTCCCTGGCATAACTTGATGCCATTTCCTCTTGTCCTAACAGCTGTGACTTGTGAGAAGATACTAACATCTACCTTTCTACAACTTCCTTTCAGGTAGCTTATTCTTAAGATGAAATAACCCCAGAACTCTCAGCTGCTCCTCATAAGACTTATACTTATGACCCTTCACCAGCTTTATTGCTGTCCTCTACCTACTCCACCACCTCAATGTCTTTCTTATACTACACTGCCCAAAAGTGAACACAGTACTTAAGGTGGAGACACACACTTAAGGTGTTGAGTACAGTGAGACCATCACCTTTGCTGGCCACAATATTCCTGATACAGGCCATGATGCTGTTGGCCTTCTTGGTGACCTGGGAGCACTGCTGGCTCCTATTCAGCCATCTGTTGATCACAGCCCCAGGTCCCTGTCTGCGGAGCAGCAGCCCGTAGTATTACATGGGGTTGTTGTAATCTGTGGTAGTTTCGGAAAGTTTTCCATAGATCTTGAACAGAAAGTGGTAGAATGTAAGTTACTATTGGATGTAAAAAGTAAACTAAGTTCTAAATAATCCCATTGGACAGATAACACACATAACATTTAGATCTGTACACTAATTCTCTTTTTGCTGGTGCTTCTGCTGGTTTTGCTGACCTTGGCTGCATCGTTTTTTTGTGTCTATCTAACAAACAACTCTCTGCTATTGTCTCTCCCCTATTGTGTACACTGGGGTAGGGAGCAGGGAAGGGAAAGCTATTAGTAGCTCGTCTGGTTTGTCCAGGGGAGTTCTTGTGCTGTTTATAAATTGTGAATATTGTAAATATTGTATATTTTGTACATATTCATTGTATTTCATTTTAGATTGTAATTTTTGTGTAATTTTTCAAGTACCTGAAGGGGGCCTACAGGGAGGATGGAAAGAGATTGTTTGCAAAGGCTTACAGTGACAGGATGAGGGGCAATGGCTTCAAACTGGAGAAGGGCAAATTTAGACTGGATATGAGGAAGAAGTTCTTCAATATGAGGGTGGTGGAACACTGGAACAGTGTGCTGGTTTGAGGTCAGACAGATCCTCTCTTGCCCCGAGACAGACAAAAAATGACACTCACACAAATGGATTGGAGAGTGATGAAAAGTTTAAATGAAAAAGCGATTGGTGAAACTACAGAGAACTACAAAAGATAGTGCTAAGAATAACCCAAAGCGTACAGAACCCCTTACATAACACCCAAAGGCTTCCCAGTTCTTCCCTTCTTCCCACCTGAGGGTATACCCAAAACTCCAGGGTTCTTTCTTCCCCCTCCCACTGCTAGGCAAGTCACAGGCTGGCCAGGTCTGAGATTGCCCCCCCTCCTTTTTCCTTCTGGCATTAGGCGTAGACAGGACTAAGAGGCCTTGAGATACTCTGACCAGATACTGACCAGTAGAACCAAGCAGATGAAGCCCTCCACAGGCAAATAGTAGCGGCTTCCAGGTTACAAGCCCTGGTCCTCATGGGTGATTTCGACCACTGTGCTGATTTAAGGCCAGACAGATCCTCTCTTGCCCTGAGAGGGAAAAAAGAATGACACTCACACTAATGGATTGGAGAGTGATGGAAAGTTTAAATGGAAAAAAAAAATGATGAAACTACAGAAAACTACAAAGCATGGTGTCAAGAATAACCCAAAGCATACAGAGTCCCATACATAACACCCAAATGCTTCCCAATCCTTCCCTTCTCCCACCTGAGGATATACCCTAAAACCCCAGGGCTCTTTCTTCCCCCCTCCCACTGCTAGGCAAGTCTCAGGCTGGCCAGACCTGAGACTACCCCCCCCCCCCCCATTTCTCCTCCTGGCATTGGGCCTAGACAGGCCTAAGAGGCCTTGAGATACTCCCCCATCGTTACACGATAAGAGAGCATCTCCCAGGGGAGAAAAGAGGGAAGAAAGAGGAAGTGAATGACATTGCAGATGGATTTAAAGGTCGCAAGATATATGGGTAGAAATACCTTGCTTCCTGTGTCCACCTTATTGGGTGGACACTCGGGACACAAAGGGATGCAACCTATGTGGCAGCAACAGGAAGCACCCAGCCTAAACTGCCACAACCATCCTGATATCTGCTGGAGGGACAACACATCAAGGCACCAGCAATCCAGGATGTTCCTGGATTGCATAGATGACAAGTTCCTCCTCCAATTGGTAGAGGAACCAAGAAGAAAAGGTGCTATGCTGGACCTTGTTCTCACTGACAGGGAAGGGCTGGTAACCTATGTGAGGCTCAGAGACAGCCTTGGCTGCAGTGACCATGAAGCAGTTCAATTCAAGATCCTCAGGGCAACCAGGAGGACATACTCTAAGCTTACAACCCTGGATTTTAAGCAGGCAGAATTTGATCACTTCAGGGATCTGCTAGCCAAAGTGTCATGGGACAAAGCCCTAAAGGGAAGAGGGTCCAAGGACAGCTGGTCAGTATTCAAGGACCACCTTCTCTGTGTCCAGGAGCAATGTATAGCAACAAAGAGAAAAGCAGGGAAGAATGCTAGGAGGCCTGCCTGGATGAGCAAGGAGCTGCTGGACATGCTATCACTTGAAAGAAAACACTACAAAGAGTGGAGGAAAGGACAGCTAGAATGGGGAGTATATAAGGAAGCTGACCAAGCAGCAAGAGACCTGGTTAGGAAAGCCAAAGCACAGTTTGAATTGAATCTAGCCAGGGAGGTTAAAGGGAACACTAAGAATTTCTACAGGTGTACTAAAGGTTATAAGAAGACTAGGGAAGGTGTGGGTCCCCTCAGAAACGAAACAGGTGAAACAGTCAGAAGTGACGTGGTAAAGGCTGAGGTTCTCAATGACTTCTTTACCTCAGTCTTCACTGCAAGAGCCTCCAGCCACACTCCTGGAATAGTCATGGAAGCTAACGGCAAGAACCAGAAGGAAGAACTGCCCATCATAAGTGAAGATCAGGTTCGTGATCACCTGAAGAACCTGAAAGTGTTCAAGTCCATGGGTACTAAGAGAACTTGCAGATGAGGTTGCTAAACCCCTCTCTAGTATATTCCAAAAGTCCTGGCAGTCTGGGGAAGTCCCCACTGACTGGAAAAGGGGAAACATTACTCCCATTTTCAAAAAGGGGAAGAAGGAAGAACCAGGGAACTACAGGCCAGTCAGTCTCACCTCTGTGCCTGGTAAGATCATGGAGCAGATTCTCCTGGAGGCACTACTGAGACAGAAGAATAGTGAAGAGGTGATTGGGTACAGTCAGCATGGCTTCACCAAGGGCAAATCCTGCCTGACAGACCTGGTGGCCTTCTATGAACAGGTCACAACCTTCATAGATGAGGGGCGAGCAACTGATGTCATTTACCGGGACCTCAGCAAAGCCTTTGACACTGTCCTGCACCACGTCCTGGTCTCCAAATTGGTGACACATGGGTTTGATGGGTGGACCACAAGATGGATAAAGAACTGGCTTGATGGCCACACCCAAAGAGTGGCTAGCAATGGCTCCATGTCCCAGTGGAGGCCAGTGACAAGTGGAGGCCCTCAGGGATCAGTCCTGGGACCAGTCTTGTTCAACATCTTTGTCGGTGACATGGACAGTGCCATTGAGTGCACCCTCAGCAAGTTTGCTGATGACACCAAGCTGTGTGGTGCAGCAGACATGCTGGAGAGAAGGGATGCCATCCAGAGGGACCTTGACAGGCTGGAGAGGTAGGCACAAGCCCACCTCATGAGGTTCAACAAGACCAAGTGCAGGGTCCTGAATCTGGGTCGAGGCAATCCCAAGCACAAATCCAGGCTGGGCAGTGACTGGCTGGAAAGCAGCCCTGAGGAGAGGGACTTGGGGGTGCTAGTGGATGAGAAGCTCAACATGAGCTGTCAGTTTGCACTTGCAGCCCAGAAAGCCAATCACATCCTGGGCTGCATCTGGAGAAGTGTGGCCAGCAGGTCAAGGGAGGGGATTCTCCCCCTCTACTCAGCTCTGGTGAGACCCCACCTGGAGTACTGTGTCCAGTTCTGCAGCCCCTATTAGAAGGGGGATATGGACATGCTGGAAAGTGTCCAGAGGAGCGCCGCCAGGATGATCAGAAGGCTGGAGCACCTCTCCTATGACAACAGACTGAGAGAGTTGGGGCTGTTCAGTCTGGAGAAGAGAAGGCTCTGAGGTGACCTTATTGTGGCTTTTCAATATCTGAAGGGGGCCTACAAGAAAGCTGGGGAGGGACTTTTTAGAAGATCAGGTATTGATAGGACTAGGGGGAATGGAATGAAGCTGGAAGTGGGGAGATTCAGGCTGGATGTGAGGATGAAATTCTTCACCATGAGAGTGGCGAGAGCCTTGAATGGGTTGTCCAGGGGGATGGTTGGGACCCCATCCCTGGAGGTGTTTAAGGCCAGGCTGGATGAGGCTCTGGCCAGCCTGATGTAGTGTGAGGTGTCCCTGCCCATTGCAGGGGGGTTGGAACTAGGTTATCGTTGTGGTCCCTTCCAACCCTGACTGTTTCTAAGATTCTATGATTCAGCACGTCCCTCACCATTTTCTCTTGAGTTATGGAAGTCCTCTTTTGTTCCATATCCATGTCCTAGAGTTCAAGGGACTAGTTACACAGAAACTGGTTCTGCTACTAAAGACTGAGGCAGAGAAAGCATTAAACACTTCACCATTTTCCTTATCCTTAGTCACTCCCACCATAATATCTGCCTTGTCATCTTTCCCCTTGATTCTTACCCATAAATACTCAACCCTGTCATCTCCATCACTAAAGTGCAGACATGCATATTCCTCTCTGACACACACACCACCACCTCACCTTCCTCACCTGACTCTTCTGAAAAGCTGATGGCCATGAATTGCAGGACTTCAGTCATGTGAATCATCCCACCATGTTTCTGTGGTGGCATCTTTTTATGGTAGGGCCATGACATGGCCCAGTACAAATCCAGACAGGCCTTAAGATTTCTAGACAGGGTCCCATTCTCTCCCCTCCTTGCTGCAGAAAAACAGGGCACCATGGGAAAGGGGACAGGATTCCTGCATGTCTGGTAAACAAGATGTTTATCTGGGGTGAGAACACATAAGTTGACCACTACTCCCCCAGATACAAGGTCCTTGCTTCTGCCTTTTATGGTTATAGCCTGGCAGAACGCCTTTCCATTGGGCAGCTACATGTTAGCTTTAGTGCCCCATTGGACCAATTGACCTCTGGCAATTTGTATATATACATTTGGCTAGGTAGTCACCCTTGCCTTGCCTTGCTTTGCTTCATGCCTTGCCGCCCCGAGTTGCCTCAAGTGCCTGGTCCAGAGACTGGGATAAAACCATGAGCCATACACATGCAAGCCAGAGATGCCACGAGCCTAGAAGCCAGAGTCACCTTAGCCTGCTTCCCCTTGCCACCAGAATTGTGTCGTGCCTCAGTTTACCCAGGAATCAAGCAAGCGCCCATCGTGAAGAGCATCATTAACTGCCCACTGTCCACTGAAGCCAGACCAGCCTGGGAGCATGCAGTAAACCTTTCTTGTCGGCAATCTGCTGTGTTGCACCTTATGAGACCACCCCAAAGCTAACACAGCAGCAGCAGGTAAACCAGCTGTGAGTAACTAATTCACTGCCCTTTGGGTTTAACAGTTCTTATCAAGCCTCCCTCCACTGTAATCAAGCACTGTCCGCTCTCGGGGACTTTCTCTTTCCAAGTGGTTGCATCCTGATTTGCATAGAATAGTTTATATTTGCCCTAAGACTGCATAATTCCATTGTAAATATATCTTCCAACCATACAACGATCCTTTTAATGAGTTTTGGCATATTTCATTAATAAAGAGTTACTATTTTTATTAATACCTGTTTTCTATATAGTTTATTAATTATTGTTTTGAGGGTAATTAACAAATATTCCTCCCCTCGACCACAACACAGCTATATCACAGTTTTCTCACTGCATAATGGTCTTCAGTCCTCCTGCTTGCTGCCATTGATACATGCATTGGTATAGATGCACTTCACCCAGGCTAAGGGTTCTATCACCTGTTTGGAGAGAGAAGCCCTAATTCCCTCCAGATGGTTCTCAGATGCTTTAATAGTTATGATCCTATCAGCTGGTGATGCCCCTAACCCTGACCCCAGGAAGGCAGCAGACTTCCCTGTAGGATGGATCCAATCAGCAATGCGGCTCTCTGTTCCCCTGAGAAGGGAATCACCTACAGTAATTGCTTTTTTTTTTGTTGTTTTTCTTTAGTACAAGCAGTCCCAATGCATGGGGCTGGTTGAGTCACCACCACACCTAAAGATATTAGCTCCATCTTCTGAGTGTGGGCATAATTTTTTCTATCCCCCCTTCTCTGTAGGGCTTTGTCTCACAATATTTTGGTCAGCAGATCCCTGAAGCAACCAAAGTCTGCATGCCTAAATCCAGGATCATAAGCTCAGAATACCTCCTCCTAGATGTCCTGAGGATCTTAAATTCTATTGCTTCCTAGTCAGTGAAGTCAAGGATGTCCCTGAGCCTCATATTATTCACCAGCCCTTCCCTGGTAGTGAGAACCAAGTCCAGCATAGCATCTTTTCTTGTTGGTTCCTCCACTGTTTGGAGGAGGAATTTGACATCTATGCATTCCGGGAACATCCTGGATTGCTGGTGCCTTGCTGTATTGTCCCTTCAGCAGATGTCAGGGTGATTGAAATGCACCATGAGGACAAGGGCCTGTGAATGTGAAGCCACTTCTATCTGCTTATGCTTTATCTGCTTGGCTCTGCTGGTCATGTGGCCTGTAACAGACCCTTGCTGTAATATCAGCTTCCCCTGTCTTCCCTTTAATCTTAACCTGTATGCTCTCAACCAGCTCATCATCATTCCCCAGGCAGAGTTCCACCAGTTGCAGCTGATCACAGATAAGAGAGGGCAACATCTTCTCCCCTCATACCCTGCTTGTCCTTCCTGAAGAGCTTGTACCTATCTATCCCTACATTCTGGTCATGGGAATCATCCCACCAAGGTTCAGTAATACCCACTCTGTTGTGGCTTTCCAGCAGCACAGTAGCCCTTAATTTATCCTGTTTATTACCCAAGCTGCATGTATTCATGTAGAGGCACTTCAGCTGGGTTGGCTGTATCACCCTCTTAGGTGAATTCCCCTTGATATCTTTGAGGTCTCTTAGTGTGTGTTGCTTTGTCCTTGGCTTGCCTCAGGACAACAAGTTGAGAGTTCCTACTAGTACTCCATCCCTCTGCCCTTGATGTGCTGCCCCACTGTGTATCATAGGCAGGCATGAGATTACTAACCCCTTCCCCCTTCAAATCTAGTTTAAAGCCCTATCAATAAGCCCTGCCAACTCCTGCCCCAGATTCCTTATCCCCCTCTGGGTCAGGTGTAACTTGTTTGATACTCGTAGCTCTGGAGTCCTGTATAACTGAGCTGTGATTGTAAAACCCAAAGACCTGTTGATGACATCAGTCCTCATGGAGCAATGAATTGACCTGTTGTCTCTTTATATACATTCCTTCATCCATCACTGATGAAGAACACAACCTGATTTCCTGATCCCATTACTGGTTGCCCCAAAGTCCTGAATTCTCTTTTAATTGGTTGTGATCCTCTCTTTTAGTTTTACTGGAGTCTAGATGATACTTAACTGAACATTGAGCAATTATTTAGTGGATATAAGAGGTATAAGAAGAGATAAAATGGTGAGTGTTACATCTGGGACATAAATATTAAAAGAGACTGTGATTTTGCCATAGGGACTGTCTGTGGTACCTTCAGAATTTAATGCTTACAGTCACTAGTAAGATAGAGTTTTAGTTTTTTAAATAGGATTTTCCTTTGCCCAGAGAAAGGATGAGGGACAAAGAACAGAAGTTGTAGCAAGGTAACTTAATATTAGACATATGGAAAAAAATCTTCACCATGAAAGTGAAGAATGCTGGAGTCAAACCAAGAAGCCTCAGGGAATCACCATCCTTGAGGTTACTAAAATCATCCAGGCAAGGCTCTGAAACACATGATGCATGGCAAATGACAGGATGCTGTTTATGTGAGGGACTAGACTCGATGTCCCCTAGATGCCCCACCAAACTGAAATTACTCAGCCATTCTGTGATTCTGAACATGTAGATTGCTGGTATGAAATAAAGAGAGGGTGGGGTGGAGAATTAATTAAAAAAAAAATAAATTATTAATTCAAACCCCACTACCCATGTAACTATACACACTGTTATGAAAATTATACAGAATCTATGTTGGTTGGAAATATGTTCACTATATATATATATAAACAATTAAAAAAACAATTTAAGAGACAGTATTTGGAAAAGGTGAATCCACAAGCAGTGAATATTCCCCAGTTAACAAGAGGCAGGCATTTCTTGGAGACTCTAGGAAATACTGCAGTTTTACTTACAAGGCGACATTGGTAGCTATGAGAATTCCTCTTACCATCTTCTTTGCTCAGGAAGGCCTTCCAGAACTGCTGCGTATAGTCCATACGCGGATGCAGAAAGTCAGATGAGAAAGCTAGAGAGCAAGAGAATGCTTTGTAGTGAAGGAGTGCATTCTTTTTCTCACTCCTTTCTATTATCTCCTGACTGATTGTCACCAAACAAGCGGAAAGCTCAGCCTATAGCATCCCAGGCTTGCCAAAGAGTAGGGTTCTAACATGTGGCTTAGGGAAGGGTCCATGTGTCCACCAACTAGTGCCCTAGGAAAGAAAGGTGCCTTCTCCCCGCCTCTTTCCTGAGCTTTTCTCTTTCTGCCATCCTCACTTTGCAAGAGGGAGTGGGGAAAGAAGGCTTTTGGGCACACTACCACAATTGCCCGTTTCCACTGACTTATCCAGAGCTATCCAAGGCAACCCTTGTGAAAAATCAGATGCAGAATACAGCTGTTTCACAATGAATGAACCCTGCTCTTCTCAGCATCATCCTTCTGTATCATTGTCTACTTTCGACAAAACAGATTTCCTTACAAACCTTACAATGAAGACTCCACAGAGAACAGAAATTTTTGGCATCTTCTAGTGGATAATGGAGTTTCTGAATGTTCTTTCACATTCTCTGTAGTATTCACAAACATTTTAAAAAGAAACTATGACTTTAATGTAATTTTTTCATCTAAATTTTTTGTTGGATCAAGTCATACGCCTCATTTCTTTCTCACAGACAAAAGAGGGCTATACCATTGACCTTTCTTTAATGTATGTAGAGAAGTCTCATATATTTATTTTTATGCTACTTTAGACCATTAAATAAAAACGGAAATGCTAAAATGCAGCTCTAAAATTATGAAAATGGGAGATAATTGTTTGAGATTATGAGATGACATTCACATTCAGAATACAGAGGAAATTTGTATTCCATCTATTGAACATATATGACCACTTGAGAGGGATACAAGAATGTTTTCAGATTAGGTAGGAGTGCAATAAGGAAAGATTAGACCTGCTTAGAATTAGATCTGGCAAGAGAGGTTAAGGATAAAAAGAAAGGCTTCTTCAAGTGTATTGGAAGCAAAATGAAGACTACAGAATATATGTACCTGTTACTGAATGGGGTGGGTGTCCTGGTGGCAGAGGATACAGAGAAGGTGGAGTTGCTGAGTGTCTTCTTTGCTTCAATCTTCCCTGCTAAGGCCAGCCCTCAGGAGTCCCAGGTCTTCAACACCACAGTGAAGTCAGGACAAAGGAAGACTCTGCTTCAGCTCCAGAGAATTGAATTAAAGATCAGTTAAGTAAAGTGGACATCCACAAATCCATGGGCCCTGATGGAACGCATCTGTGAGTCCTCAGGAAGCTGTCAGAAGTCACTTCTAGGCCACTCTCCATCATCTGTGGAAAGTCTTGGAGTACAGGAAAGGTGTTTGAGGACTTAGTGAATTCAGTATTACTCCAGTCTTTAAAAAAGGCAAAAAGTAGGATCCGGCTAATTACAGGCCTGTCAGCCTCACCTCCAACCCTGAAATCAAGAATCAAGAATCAAGAAGGTTGGAAGAGACCTCAAGGATCATCGAGTCCAACCTGTCACCCTACACCTCATGACTATCTAAACCATGGCACCAAGTGCCACGTCCAATCCCCTCTTGAACACCTCCAGGGATGGTGACTCCACCACCTCCCTGGGCAGCACATTCCAATGGCCAACCACTCTCTCTGTGAAGAACTTTCTCCTCACCTCCAGCCTAAACCTCCCCTGGCGCAGCTTGAGACTGTGTCCTCTTGTTCTGGTGCTGGTTGCCTGGGAGAAGAGACCAAACCCCTCCTGGCTACAACCTCCCTTCAGGTAGTTGCAAACAGCAATGAGGTCTCCCCTGAGCCTTCTCTTCTCCAGGCTAAACAGTCCCAGCTCCCTCAGCCTCTCCTCATAGGGCTTGTGCTCAAGGCCTCTCACCACCCTTGTTGCCCTTCTCTGGACATGCTCCAGCAATTCAACATCTTTCCTAAACTGAGGGGCCCAGAACTGGACACAGTACTCAAGGTGTGGCCTAACCAGTGCTGTGTACAGGGGTACAATGACCTCCCTGCTCCTGCTGGCCACACTATGCCTGATGCAGGCCAGGATGCCATTGGCTCTCTTGGCCACCTGGGCACACTGCTGGCTCATGTTCAGGCAGCTGTCGACCAGTACCCCCAGGTCCCTTTCCACCTGGCTGCTCTCCAGCCACTCTGACCCCAGCCTGTAGCTCTGCATGGGGTTGTTGTGGCCAAAGTGCAGCACCCAGCACTTGGATTTGTTGAATGCCATCATGTTGGACTCTGCCCATCTGTCCAGACTGTCAAGGTCCCTCTGCAGAGCCCTTCTACCTTCTAACAGATCAACACCTGCTCCCAGCTTGGTGTCATCTGCAAATTTACTGATGATGGACTCAATCCCCTCATCCAGATCATCAAGAAAGATATTGAACAGGATGGGGCCCAGCACTGATCCCTGGGGGACACCACTAGTGACAGGCTGCCAGCTAGATGTGGCACCATTCACCACCACTCTCTGGGCTCGGCCCTCCAGCCAGTTCCTAACCCAGCACAGAGTGCTGCTGTCCAAGACACAGGCTGCCAGTTTGGCCAAGAGTTTGCTGTGGGGGACAGTGTCAAAGGCCTTGCTGAAGTCCAGGTAGACTACATCCACAGCCTTTCCCACGTCCACCAGGCTGGTCACCTGATCATAGAAGGAGATCAGGTTGGTCAGGCAGGACCTGCCCTTCCTAAATCCATGTTGGCTGGGCCTGATTCCTTGGCTATCCTTCCGGTATGCAGTGATTGCCCCCAAGACAATCTGCTCCATGATTTTCCCTGGCACTGAGGTCAGGCTGACAGGCCTGTAGTTCCCAGGTTCTTCTGTTCGTCCCTTCTTGTGGATGGGCATCACATTGGCCAGTTTCCAGTCTTCTGGGACCTCTCCAGTGAGCCAGGACTGGTGGAAAATGATGGACAGAGGCTTGGCCAGCTCATCTGCCAGCTCTTTCAGCACCCTAGGATGAATCCCATCAGGTCCCATGGACTTGTGAATATCCAAGTGACTCAACAAGTCTCGAACTAATTCCACATGGATTTCAGGAGTACAACACTGCTCCTTGACCCCATCAACCAGCTCAGGAGGCCAGTTATCCTGAAGTCCTCCTGCCTTACTGTTGAAAATGGAGGCAAAGAAGGTATTTAGAATCTCAGCCTTCTCCTCATCCTTAGTTACAATGTTACCCTCCACGTCCAATAGAGAGTGGAGGCTCCTCTTGCCCCATTTTTTTAGCATTAATATATTTGTAAAAATGCTTTTTGTTATCCTTCATGGAAGTGGCCAGTTTAATTTCTAACTGTGCTTTTGCCTCTCTAATTTTTCTTCTACATGATTTAACAACATCCTTAAACATATCACTAGTTGCCTCCCCCCCTTTCCAAAGGCGATAAACCCTCTTTTTTTTCCCTTAAATCCTTCAGGAGCTCCTTGCTCATCCAGGCCAGTCGTCTTCCCCACCGGCTCATCTTACGGCATGTGGGAACTGCCAGTTCCTATGCCTTTAAGAGCTCCTGTTTGAAGTAGGTCCAACCATCCTGGACCCCTTTGTTCTTAAGGGCTGTTACCCAGGGAACTTTCTGAATAAGTTGCCTGAACAACCTGAAGTTTGCCCTCCGAAAGTCCAAAGTGAGGGTTCTGTTACTGCTCCTCCCTATTTCCCTGCATATTGAAAACTCCACTATCTCATGGTCGCTGCACCCTAGACAGCCTCCAACCATCACATCTCCCACCAGCCCTTCTCTATTTGAGAACAGCAGATCAAGCAGAGCCTTGCCCCTGGTAGGTTCACCTAAGAGCTGCATCAGGAAGTTGTCATCCATGCACTCTAGGAACCTTCTGGACTGTCTCCTCTCTGCTGAATTAAGTTCCCAGCAGATGTCTGGTAGGTTAAAGTCCCCCACAAGGACAAGGTCTGATGATCTTGAGACAGCTTCCAGCTGCTTATAGAATATCTCATCGGCCTCCTCATCCTGGTTGGGTGGTCTATAACAGACTCCAACCAAAATGTCAGTTTTGTGCGGCCTCCCTCTGATTTTAACCCATAAGCATTCAATCATTTCATCTGCAACCTCGAGTTCTGAGGCATCAAAAGATTCCCTAATATACAGGGTCACCCCTCCTCCTCTTCTCCCTTGCCTGTCTCTCCTAAAGAGCTTATAACCCCCCAGTGCAGTACTCCAATTGTGAGAATCGTCCCACCACGTTTCTGTAATGGCAATAAATCATAGTCTTCCTGGTGAACCAAGAGTTCCAGTTCGTCTTGTTTGTTGCCCATACTGCGTGCATTGGTGTACATGCACTTCAGGTGGACTGCTGATTTCACCAGTTTATGTGGTCCTCCCTCCTTTCCAGGGAGACTGGTTTCCACACCCACCCCCTTCAGACCTAGTTTAAAGCCCTCCCAATGAGTCCTGCCAACCCCAGTGCCAGCACCCTCTTACCCTTTCTAGATAAATTCAACTCATCTTGGTCCAGCAGGTCAGGTGCAGTAAGAGTTGCCCCGTGATCAAAGAAGCCAAAATTCCACTGCTGGCACCATCTCCTAAGCCAACTGTTGATGGTGTGGGTTTTCCTGTTCCTCTCAGTGTACACCACAACTGCTGAGGGAACTGAGCAGAACACCACTTGAGCTCCTGCCCCGTCAATCGATTTCCCAAGGGCCTTAAATTCCTTTTTAATCTTCCTAGTGCTGCTCTTTTCAATTTCTTCACTTCCAGCCTGAATTACCAGCAATGGGTAATAGTCAGAGGGCTGGATTAGTTTAGGTAACCTCTGGGTGATGTCCTTCACCCGGGCCCCAGGTAGGCAGCACACCTCCCTATGGGATGGGTCAGGACAGCATATGGGTCCCTCTGTTCCCCTCAAGAGAGAGTCTCCAATAACTATAGCCTTTCTCTTTTTCTTTGTAGCACTGGTCCTTAAGGTTTGGGGGGGCTGCTTCGTCTTTGGCATCTCCTTGATCGGTTCCTCTACAATACTCTCATCCACATTGCCCTCATCCTGCAGAGTCTCATAGTTATTGCTCAAGGGCAGCGGGGGAGGGGAAGAGGGTTGGGGTGCATTCCCTTTGCTTCCCCTGACAGGGACCCGTATGCACCCTCCACTGCTCCCCTCAACTGGAGAGGGTTTCAAAGCCTGTTCCCACATATCCAACTCCCTTTCACATTCTCGTATGGTCCTGAGCCTTGCTACTTCTGCTTTCAGCTCAGCCACTTCATCCTTCAGCTCAGCTACCAAATTTATGAGAAAATTCACCTGGTCACATCTGACACAGGTGTCTCCTTCACCCTCCACACCAAGAGCCAGGCTTGAACACTCACTGCAGCCAGAAGCCTGAACACCAGCATGCTTGCAGAGAAACTCAGTCTGAGAACCTACTGCATGTTTAACACCCTTTGTCCGAGTTGCTACCATGGTAGGTACCTGCAGACAAGAGATCTTAAGATCAGAGATTTTATTGAGGGTTGTTTTTTTTGTTGTTTGTTTTTTTTTTTTTTGTTTGTTTGTTTGTTTTTTTCCCGGTACCCTGTCAGCTGACCTGGCACGTGCAACCAGGCAAGAAGCCTAGCTCACCAGCCAAAATGGCGTCGCGCGCTCAGCTCCACCGGGTTTTAAACATTCCCGCGGCTGACGTCACAATCCCGAGCAGGCACGCGAGAGGACGACTGCTGGTTGTCGCTCTCTGCCAGGGGTCTTTCCGCCCCGCAAACCCCGAAAAGAAACGAAAAGAGAGAGAACCCAAAGCAGGCACAGCGGACCCGGTGTATATCCTGATCAGCTCACCAGCCAAAATGGTGATGGAACAGTTTATTCTTGGAGCCATCTTAAAACATACCAAGGAAAAGGTGTTATCAGGGGTAGTCAGCATGGATTTACCAAGTTGAAGTCACTCCTGACCAATCCATAGCCTTTTATGATGGCATAACTCAATGGATAGATTAGGGGAGGGTGGTAGATGTGGTCTAGCTTGACTTCAGCAAGGCTTTTGACAGCATCTCTCTTAGCATCTTCACAGTCAAGCTCAAGTAATATAGATTAGTTGACTAAACAGTGAGATGGATTGAAAACTGGCTGAAGGACAGAGCTCATAGGGTTGTGGTCAGTGGGACAGAGTATATTTGGAGACTTCTGGCTTGTGGTGTTCCCCAGGCATCTATACTGGATCCAGTCCTATTCAGCATCCTCAACAATGACCTAGATGAAGGGATGGAGTATATTCTGAGCAAATTTGCTGATGACAAAAAAAACTGGGAGGAATAGCTAACACACCTGTCAGACACTATGATATTGTTCAGCTTGATCTGGACAGGCTGGAGAGTATGGTATGGAGAAATCCTATGAAACTCAGCAAGGGCAAATGTTGAGTTCTGCATCTGGGGAAAAACAACCCTGTGAGCTGGTACAGGTTGGGATATTGACCTTCTGGAGAACAGCTTCATGGAAAAGGACCAAGGAGTTTTGATGGACAACAGGCTGATCATGAGGCAGCAATATTCCTTCATGTCCAAGAAGGGCAATGGTCTCATAAGATGCACTAAGACTGTGGTCAGCAGGTGAAGGAAGGTTCTCCTACCACTCTACGCTAGTGGAGCTTCATCTGGAGTATTGAACTGAGACTCCCCAGTTCAAGAAGCACATCCAGTTAAAGGAGTACCTCCCATTAAGAAGACAAGAAAATACTGTAGAGAGTCCAGTAGAGAGCCACTGAGACGAGGCGAATGGAACATCTACCTAAATAGAAAAGGCTGAGAGTGCTGGGACTGTTTAGTCCAGAAATGATGAGACTGAGAGGGGATCTCATTAATGTTTATAAATACCTAAATGGGGAGTGTCAGGAGGATGAAGCCAGACTCTTCTCAGTGGTGTGCAGTGATGGGACAAGGGACAATGGACAAAAACTAGAACACAAGATGTTCCACATAAGCATAAGGAAAAATCTTTTCACTTTGAGGATGGTGGAACACTGGAACAGGTTGCCCAGAGAGATTGTGTGCCCAGAGAGTCTGTTTCTGGAGGCCTTCAAAACCTACCTGGACATGTTCCTGTTTGATTTATTCTAGCTGATCCTGCTCTAACAGGGAGCTTGGACTACTTGATATTCAGAAATTCTTTCCAACCCCTAATATCTTGTGATTCTATCACTAAGTTTTCTTGCCATAGGTAAGCTACCTCCCCCTACTCTTCTCACATTCTTTTCCTGTTGTGTCCGACTACTTACTGTCTACCTTGTTAGTTCTCTGTATGAAAAAGTATAATTAATATTTCAAGAAGCCTCCTTGTAAAATAAAGGTGAAATCAAGGAAAAAAAAAACCACAATATAAATAAATCATTAATTCTGATCTTATTATAGAAAAATTAACTCCATGTACATTTACAGCTAGCATTGTAACATTTTCAAGTTGCATTTGAAAAGTTATTAGGTGTATACCTGACTGCCTAACTTAATTTGTTTTGTGGATAGAATTTTAATTTTTTTTAATAATATTCCTGTATTTTGTATTACTATTGTGAATATTACTAATAGTTAGCTTTCAGACTTCCAGTGTTCTCACCATAGAAAGGAAAGGGTTGGAAACAAAATGCAATAGGGAAAGAGATGCAAACAGAATGCTGATACTGTCAAAGCTGTAAATTAGAGAATTAGTTTTGTTTCAGCACCTTAAGAAACCACTACTAAGAACAGAAAAGATCAGTGATATGTTAAGAGACAAGCCCTCTTTAAATAAAAAAGAATGATCAAGACATGAAGTGCTGGGATATTGGGAAGTAAAATGAACATATGAAAAAATATATTTCAGTGTGGGGAACATAAAAGACAAGAAGCTGGAGCTTCTACTTTGCATGCAAGATGTTGGAGACAGGACACACACTTTTGTCCTGTCATCTGAACAGGGGTTGCCCACAGAGTGTATTATAATCATATAAAACTTAAGAACTAAGTTTCAGAAATATCCAATATTTTCTAATTTGGATTCCTACAACCAGATATCCAAATAAGTAGTCCACTTTTTGGAATATACTCTAAAGATACTTGGTTGAATTTGTGAGTTCTGAAAACAGATGCAGTTTCATTATGTGTGCATTTTCAAGGTTTGCAAAAAGTTTCATTCCTGTAAGCTTATGGTGATAAATTCCATATAAATAGTAATTCACAAAAGTTAAAGAAAAGAAAAACAGAAGTTTTTATTTTTTTTTTTTAGGGAATAGTATTTAATGATCATCAAGTAAATTCATTTGACTTGAAACTAATCTTGCATTTGTTCCTTGTTTCCAGAGCAAACATTAAGAGGAGATTCAAATATTATTTAATACCTGAAAAATGTTCTCTTAATTTCATTTTTATTTTAGGTTATTTTTAATTCAATCTTGGTTTTAATAAGGAAAGTGCAAGAATGTACTAACCATATAGAAGTACTATAAAGTGCATCATCCACCTAATTCATCCTTACAGTAAAGTTAGCAATCTTGGTTCCTAGGCTGAATGCAAAGTTGACGGTTTTATATTAAACATGACCGTGATGTAATTGGAATTACACATGCATATATTTGCCCCAATGACTTTATTAACTTTCATCCATAAGCTATTATTGAAAATAATATTGTCAGCTCTGCTTATTTTAAATTAAGTTTGCTTGTTTTTTTGGATGCTTCTTGGATGAGAGGGGGGGGCGGGGGGAAAAAGAATTTGGTCTCCAGGTTCTGAACATTGTCAATTTCAATTAAAAGTAATGGAAGAAGAGATATTGTTGGGTTTGTTGCTTAGCAAAACTTTAAATAAGCCCTAGGCTTGACTTTTGTATCCTTTCTTTCAGGTGTGTATTTTCTTTTATTTCCAAACATGAGTCAAGACTTCATGCCACTTCAAACGTTGTTGTTTGGAAGAGTATTCTTTTTATCCTGTTTTGTCATCATGACTATGACAAGAACTGTTCTTGGTGTTTGAATAATGATGAAAGAAAAAAAAGCCTGAGAAGGCTGAAAGACTGGTACCATCTTGTGTAACTTCAGAGCTCTGTGACACATTTCTTAGTAGACAGCCACAGCTGTAGTTATGTATCTCTTTCTGTGATGAAAAAGAGGCACTCTTAAAGTAAAATACACCATAGATATCTACCTTAAACCCACCGTATTTCTACTACCATATATCTACCTTAAAGACACTTTCTACAAGTGCCTATTTCTTTCTATTTCTTCTGAAGAGAAAAGAGGCACATAGATGAGTTGTAAATTTTTACTTTCTGAATATTGGCCTTTTAGTTACAGGAATGAATGAAGGTATTTTCCTGATTTTACTGTTATTGTAGTACCTCCATGCCCTAATTGAAGTCAGAGCTCAGTTTTGTGAGTGTAATCCTCAAGACCAGTGGAGCAATATTTGTAAGGATTAAAACTCACATCCTAATAGAGAAGATGAGCAAAGATAAATGGAGATAAAATTACCTACCCCAAGAACAGTGGGAGAAACTTGGAGAAAGGTAATGTCACTAGTTTAGTATTCAAACTATGGGAATTTATTGCCGTTTGGGGTACTAATTCCTGAGTGCAAGACTTGCATTACACTAATATGATGTTGCTGCATAAGTGTTCATTATTTATCATCATGATTAGTTATATTTTGTTTTTACTAAGTAATGCTAATCAAAACTAGAATTCTTTCTTTCAGGCACTCTGCATACAAAGTGAGAGAAAACCCATGTCATGCAGTTGTGAGGGAACAGGAAACCATGAACTATATTGATTAACAGGTTGAACCACCAAGTGTCATCTGATAATAAAAGGGCCTGGAAGGGAATGAAGACACTGGAAGGATATGCTGCCATGCAACAAGATCTGGACAGGCTAGAGAGCTGGGCAAAGGCAAATCTCATGAAGTTCAATAAGGACAAGTGCAAAGTCCTACGTCTAGGCAGGTGTTGTGGAGAGGGTGAATAGGGATGGAGGATGGTGATTATTATGAATTATGAAAATATGAGTTATGAAATTGTTTATTATTATTATTAATATTTTATTAATTACTTTATATATATTGATTCGGATGCACGGTTGTAATAATATAGACCATAACTGATTTAGTATTTACAATTATACCCAATTATAATATTTACAGTCAATTTCTAATTAAGGGAATGAAAGGGTGCAGTTCCGCCGCTTGTCCACTAGATGGAGACTCGACAAGGTGCTTGCAGCTGCGAGCTATGTAAGAGCTATTTATAATGTTATCACGAGGCAGGTTAAGCTGGAAATATCACACGGCTGTGCACGGGCGCTTTGAATAGACCGTTACTAAATGTTATACACATGAAAGATACATGCAGCGAGACAAATTGCCGGATCATGCGGGCTCGCTGGGTATCTGCTTCTGCCCGAGGATGTGCCCGTTCGGGCGGCGCTTTCTTTCTCCCTCCCGGCTCTGGGCGGGGAGGGGGGAAAGGTTGGCTTTCTCTTTCCCGCGGTCTGCAGGAAGGGCAGCTCGCTTCTTTGTTCTCCCACGGTCTGCGGGGAGGGTTGCGGTTCCCTGACCAGGGGACGGATCAGGAGGGCCAGGTCTTTTCTGTGCTCGGCCCTATGATCGAGGACGGTTTTCCCATAGGCAGGTCTCCGGTGGGGGGTGCGGTGACGCGATGCTTCCCCCCCTCGGCTCGGCTCAAGGTGAGCTGACTGCCGCTTCTCTGGGAGACTGCTTCCATTTAAATTATAATGGTACAGTCATTGCCTTGAATTCAATGGAGAGGCTAATCTTTTGCTCTCTCTTTTCCCTCGGGGAAACCCCGGGTGTTTCACCCTGATACGGGCTGTGGAGCGGCTACAGGGGCTGGCTCCTTTCACTCCCGCACTCTGCGGGAGACACGCGAGATGCATTTCTGCTTATTTGGCTGCTTAATTAGCTTGCAGCGTTTCTGGACAGCCAGGCTTGGGCTAGTCTTTTCCCCTTTGGGTTACAGCTTACCCTCTTTGGGGGCTTCCCTCAGTCCTTTTTGACTGGGTCTACGTCGCTTCTGGCGACGGGGTCATCCTTTGTGGGTCCTCGATGCACACTCCATGGGCTGGCTTCCATGTTCGCAGATGCTTCCAAGTACGCTTGCGTCAAAGGCTTATAGCTTACTCAATCATGAGTTGCATGATGAGTGAAAGCAAAGGAGAGAACAACGTGGCACCAAAATGGGGCAATACTTATAGACACTGGAGGCTGGACTTAGCCAATGGGCACACTTGCCAACTTGCTTCCACCTATAGAAAGGTGAAGCTAGAATTATGCCCTTAGATGGACAGAGCATAGGCATCCCATTGAGATGGGTGCCTGCAGTTGTTTATTCCCTTAGGAGAAAGGCTGGTGTCTGAACCTTTTTTTCCTCCTCTCCTGAAAGGAGGGTGGAAGGGAGAAACTCCCAGAACATGTTGGGACAAGTTAGCTGATATCAGGGGGCATAATTCTGGGCATGCGATACCTTCATGACAGCAGGAATAACACCAGGCACCGGTACAGACTAGGGGTTGTCCTGCTGGAAAGCAGATCCATGGAGAAAGACCTTGGAGTTCTAGTGGACAGCAGCTTATCCACAGGACTGCAATGCGCCCTTGTGACCAAGAGGGCAAACAGAATCCTGTGGTGCATTGAGAATAGTGTGTCCATCAGGTTTAGGGAAGTTCTCTTCCCCCTCTATTCTGCCCTGGTGAAACCCCACCTGGCATACTGTGTCCAGTTTCAGATTCCCCAGTTCAAGAGAGACCAGGATCTGGTAAAGACAGCCCAACAGAGAGTGTAACAGTGTGAGAGCTGAAATTCCCCACACACCAACAATAACCAGGCTAACTCAGTCTGGAAGCAAATGAAAGCTGTATTTACAAGCAAATCTATAATCTATGATGAAATGCAATGAGTATGTACAAATATACACAATTCACAACATTTACAAATATGTACAATCAACAGAAAAGCACAACCAAGACTCCTTTGCTTTCCCAAAGGGGTCTTCCCCAAGGGGCCTCACTCCTCAGCCAGAAGGAATCCCCAAAGACCTCCCTGGCAGAAGACAGAGTCAGGAAGCAGAGAGGCTGTTAGCTTGACAAGGTCGATGTGTTATCTTCAGCCAGAAAAGAAGAAGCAGATAGTGTGGTGATTAAGGATGGAGGATGATGGTTATTAATTATGAATTATTAAATATGGCTTATGAAATTTGTTATTTATTAATTATTAAAATTATGAATAATTATTCATCACCTTATATATATTGATTCGAATACATGGTTGTAAAAATATAGTCCATAACTGGTTCAGTATATACAATTATACCCAATTATATTATTTACAGAATCGATTTCTAATTAAGGGAATGAAAGGGTGCAGTTCTGGCGCTTGTCCACTAGAGGGAGACTTGACAAGACACTTTTCAGTTGCGGCTATGTACAGAGATATTTATAAATGTTATCACGAGGCAAGTCAATCTGGAAATCAGGGCGCTTTGAATAGAATGTTACTGAACGTTGCACACATGGAAAGATACATTCTGTCTTTCTTTGCTTGTAGCAAGGCAAGTTGCTGGGTTATGCTGGCTGCTCACTGCTGCCTGTCGGCTGTCTGCCTGGGGCTGGTCCCATCCCGGTGGTGCCCTTCTTTCTCCTCCTGCCTCTGTGGATGGGGCAAGGTTTTCTTTCTCCTTCTGCGGGAGAGGCAGCTTGCTTGCTCCTCCCACAGCTGCAGAGGGGCGAGGCTTTCTGCTGATCGGTGGTTTCCCTTAGCAGGGTCGGCCCAGCAGGGCCAGTCCAGTGAGTGGTCTTATGCGAAGGGGCTGGGTCCGTCTGGGGGTCGGCCCTCGTGATCGAGGTGATGATTCTTGGTAGGCAGGGTTGGCCCTCTCCTATCCCGGAGACGGGTTCGGGGGATGGATGCGGTGAAGCAGCACTTCTCTCTCAGCTTGAAGTGAGCTGACAATGCTGAATCTCTCGGCGACTGCTCCCATTAAGGTGACAATGCAGTCTTTGGCTTGATCTGAACAGAGAGGATATCTTTTTCTTTCTCTTGGGAAATCCTGGGTGCTTTGCCCTGATGGCACAGGGCTGTGGAACAGCAACATTGGGAGGCTCCTTTTCTCTCTCCTGCAAACAGTGGGGGTCACGCAAGATGCGTTTCTGCTTATGGCTGCTTATGATTGCATCTGTTCTGGATTGCCAGGCTTAGGCTAGTCCCTCTCTTTCTGGGCTAAAGCTTACCCTCTTGGCCTGTCTTTCTCAGTCCTCTCAACTGGGCTTACGACGCCGGCTTTCTGCGTCAGCGAAGGGATCATCCTGTTTGCTGGTTCCTTGAGTAGCTCAGTGGGCTGGCTTCTTTCTGTATCGCAGAGGCTTCTAGTATGCTTGCGTGTGAGAAGACTTACAGTTTACGCAGCGCCAGCTTACATAGCGAATGAAGGCAAAAGGAGAGAGCAAAGTAGTATACAAATGGAGTAGTAGTTACAGATTTCTTGAGGCTAGATCCAGCCAATGGGCACACCTGTCAACAACCTGCTCCAACCCACAGAAAGGGCGAAGCCAGAACTATGGCCCTAGATGGAAAGAGCACAAGCATGCCATGTGATGGGCGCATGAAGTTGCCTACCCCTTAGGAGACAGGTTGGCTTCTGGGCCTTTGTCCTCCTCGCCTGAAAGGAAGGTGGAAACGGGGGACTTACCAAAACATGTTGGGACAAGTTTGCCGGTATTTGGGGGCATAATTACGAGCATGTGGTGCTTTCATTACACTATCCATCTAATCTAAAACAATATCTACAAAAATGAGTGAACAAAGACCATAGTCCATTCCGGCTATCTCAGGTGTAGATGATTCAAAAGGTTCAAATCACAGGAAAAACAGAAAACAGCTTGTTTCCTTGCAGATGGAGTGTAGAAAGGAACAGCGGCTCTCAGGTGACTCAGGGCTCTCAGGGTTCATAGGGTTCGTGCACAGTAGATCTCATGGATTCTCCTCTTGGGCATGATGTCATATCTGTACAACACACTGAATTTAGAATCTCTCAGCCAAAGCTCGATTTCTTTGTGGAATACACTGAATTTCACCATTCTCTTGCATCACCCAAAAGGTGTGACCAGGACCTTCAGGTGAAACCACCCCTCGGACAGGTTTGGCCTCTCCTGAAGGAGAAAATACCCAAACAGTTTTACCTAACAGATTCTTTTCTCTGATAACAGGAATTCTATCACATTCGTCCTTTTGTAAAAAATCTGATTGGGCAGGTTCAGCTCGATTCACTGAACCTCTACTATTCACTAACCAGGTTGCTTGTGCTAAATGATTCTCCCAGTTTTACGAAGATCCACCCCCCATGGCTTTGAGAGTAGTTTTCAGCAAACCGTTGTAGCGTTCAATCTTCCCTGCAGCTGGTGCATAGTAGGGAATGTGGAATATCCACTCAATGCCATGCTCTTTGGCCCAGTTTTTTACAAGATTTTTTTTAAAATGAGTTCTGCTGTCTGACTCAATTCTCTCTGTAGTTCCGTGTCTTCACAGGATTTGTCTTTCCAGACCAAGAATGGTGTTATGTGCAGCTACATGAGGAACTGGATAAGATTTCAACCGTCCAGTGCTTTCCTCTACCATAGTCAGCACATATCGCTTACCAGATCGAGAACAAGGTAGGGTGATGTAGTCGATCTGCCACGCTTTACCATATTTGTACTTGGACCATTGGTCACCATACCACAAGGGCTTGATTTGCTTTGCCTGCTTAATAGCAGCATGTATGTCACAGTGGTGGATGACTTGCGTGATAGCATCCATGGAAATGTCAATGGATCTGTCACGAGCCCATTGGTAGGTTGCATCTCTGCCTTGATGTCATGACTAGTCATGGGCCCACCGAGCTAAGAATAGCTCACCTCAGTGTTTCCAGTCAAGATCAGGATCAAGAACAGAATTTGTGTCCTCTTGGGAAACTCTTGCAGCTACATCTGCCTGATGGTTGTGTTGTTGTTCCTCAGCAGCTTTGTTCTTAGGAATGTGAGCATCAGTGTGTCTGACTTTCACTGGGATTCTCTCAATGCGAGTAGCAAAGCCTTGCCACAGATCTGCAGCCCAAATTGGCTTTCCTTTTCTCTGCCATCCATTCTTTTTCCAGTCCTTTATCCAACCCCACAAGGCTTTGGCTACCATCCATGAGTCGGTGTAGAGATAAAGCTTTGGCCATCTCTCACGTTCAGCTACGTTAAGAGCTAGCTGGACAGCTTTTACCTCTGCAAATTGACTCGATTCTCCTTCTCTGTCTCTTGTCTCCGCAACCCTGCGTGTTGGGCTCCACACTGCAGACTTCCTCCTTCGCTTGTTCCCAGGAACTGTCTGTGAACAAAGCATATTTCTTTTCATCATCAGATAGATCACTGTAAGGAGAAGCTTCGTCAGCACGGTTACTCTCTCCTCTGGAAGTTTTGCACAGCTCGTGCCTTCCGGCCAGTTTGTGATCACCTCCACCAAACCAGGCGTTTCAAGATTTCCCATTTGAGCTCCATGTGTTATCAAAGCCATCCACCCCTGGGGCAAATGATTGAATGTGTATTGTATGCCTCTCCATGTGAAGGGAAACTGAGGTCTGCATTCTTCTGCTATGGGAATAGAGAAGAAAGCATTAGCAATGTCTATGGTAGCATACCATTTGGCCTGCTTGGATTCCAGTTCATATTGGAGTTCCATCATGTCTGGTACAGCTGCACTCATGAGTGGAGTTACTTCATTCAAGGCACGAAAATCAACTGTCAGACGCCATTCTCCATTCTGCTTTCTCACAGGCCAGATTGGACTGTTGAAAGGTGAGTGAGTTTTGCTGATGACCTTCTGACTTTCCAACTGACAAATCAAGGTTCGAATGGGAACCAAAGAGTCACGGTTGGTTCTGTATTGTCTGTGATGCACAGTTTGAGAAGCAACTGGCAACTTCACATCTTCTATCTCATGCTGTCCCACAACTGCAGATTCATCTGAAAGCTCAGGTCTAATGGACAACTTCAATTTTCCTCCATCAATTTCTACAGTTGTTATTCCAAAGGCCCATTTGTAACCCTTAGGATCTTCGAAACAACTTTCTCTCAGAAAATCAATTCCCAAAATAGAAGGTGCATTAGGTCCTGTTACAATATCATGTTTCTTCTACTGCTTCCCAGTTAAACTTATGTCAACCTCTGCCATGATGGAGAGATGGGACGCTGCTTGATGCAAGCAAGATGTCGATTTATTATACACAGCTTTTTCTTTATACAGGTTAACATAATATCAGAAGGCAGCTTGTAATTGGTCATTGGTATGTCCAAACTACAATTGTAAATTCATGATTGGCTACAGAGAGAAAGTATCA
Source organism: Indicator indicator (assembly GCF_027791375.1). Taxonomy (NCBI): domain Eukaryota; kingdom Metazoa; phylum Chordata; class Aves; order Piciformes; family Indicatoridae; genus Indicator; species Indicator indicator. The sequence goes on from NW_026539153.1 coordinate 27,661, forward strand.
CGCGAACGCATATGTTTTTTCCAAGGCTTAAGCAAGCGTCAAGCAAGAGATAAAGGATTCCATAATTCTGCATCTTTCATGTTACATCTTTTACCGAGTTCCTGTTATCAGGTCCCCGCATAACTCCCTTAGGTCACAGTGACTACTGGGAGTCAACCTATCTATGTTTTCCTTTCTAGCTGCACTCTGTTCCCAGGGTTTGCCGCCCATCAGGATTAAAGCATCTCCTTCTATCAGTAAGACAGTGTCTGGAGTTCTGGTCCCTAAATCAGTTCCTTTATTTCCCCCTTCCTGTTGAACAATAAGAATTCTCTTAAGAGATCGATTGATTAAACCTTGTAGACATTGCAATATACAGGGTAAAAAAAAAAAAAATAAAAAGAACGAAACAGGAAGAGCATAAATGATTGTTTTAGCAAGATTATGAAGTCAGCCAGAAATGGTTAAATGACCAAGACTGCAAGGTCTTTCTCTAATTCATGAAGGCAGAGCTGGCCAGGCTCTATCCCCACAAATAAGGAAAACACCTGCAGGCAGATGATGAGGATGGGAATGCCTCTTCACTTCTATGAATTCAGTTCGATTGCACCATGCAGTATAATTTCTGAACCTCTTCCCTGCTGGAGTAACATCCTGAATATCTGTGGCCTTGTCTGATGTAGAATTAAACACAACACAGTAATCCATTCTTACCAATCCTAACATACTTATCTCTTGAGGCTAGTCAGATTTGTCTTTTCAAATCCTTTACACCCAAAACTATGAAGGCTTTTAAGTGTGCCAGGAAGCACATGTAGAATGATCTTTTCAAGTTCAGTGGTTCATTTTTTTCAGTGATGTCCTTTTACCCATTCACTGATATGCCCACCAGACAGGTGCTGAAGGGATTGGCAGGCGTTGATACGGACAGGCACAGCATGTCTTGTCCTATGGCCTTGGCAAGCGTGACCCACACATTTTGCTGTGGATGCTTTGAGATCTGCAAGGCTGCTGCTACAGTCAGCATCCAAAGGATGATGAAAGTACTGGGACCCAATACAGTCCAAAACCTGTTGAGACACAAGCATATCCTCCACCCAAGGTTATTAACGCACTGATGGTAGTCAAAGGATTGAATTGACGTGTTATTGGGGTTTCCTGGGAATCATTAGGAAGCTGCAAAAAATTTAAATTTTAAAATGTAAACCATACATAGCTTTGTTTAACCAGGCCTCTGAAGAGGCCCCTGCCATTCCCCCTCTTTAGTTTTTGCAAAAGTCACTTCAGTGTACTGTGTGAGGGAATAAGGAATACAGGGAACATGAGCGATACCCCACAATTGCAAGAACGAATTAATTTTACCAGATAGGTAGGCTGGGCTAATTGTCTATTCCTGGGTAACCACTGTTTAACTATAACATTCTGGTGAGTTAACATATAAATCTACATAAACATATTCCCCAGTTACATGACATTAAAGCATTGAGACATTCAGTCCTAAATGAGAGGTTTCCTCGAGGCACACTTGTGTGATCAGCTTCAGATCTGTTGATTTTCAGATTCATGGGCATTGCTGTTTGTCCCATACTTTGAGTCTGGTGTTCTGCCACTCTGGCATCAGGAATATAATCATTATCTTAAAACCTTTATAAACACAAAGACCAAAACAACATTCTAAAACATTTCTAAAATGAAGTCTTAATAAACTGCTAATACCAAAAAAGACCTAAAAACTTAAAGAACTATGTGAAAATTAAATCATCAAAGTAATGTGAAAGAAAACAACAAAAAAGATGTTACATTATGTAAAGCATGCTTTTCAAAATGAAAACTTATTTACCATATGTATGTAGAGCTCTTTTTGAAATTGCTGGCACACGCAAAAAAAAAGAGAGGTTCGAACCAGAAAAAGAGGAAAAAAGAAACCTTAACCTATAAACTCATAAAACCAGTAGCACTTATACAGTGTGTATGCTTGTTAATTAGGAAACATACTTTAACATAATCACTAAAAACTTATACGCTCAAATCCCTTACAATCTGAAGTAATGATAAAAGCAATATATAGATATCAGTTGCGTTCATGAAATGGTGAAATACCTTTCTTAACAAAACTTAACAGTGTTACTTTAAGATCAGAACACAGGTTTCTGCAGAACTTCAATAGCTGCAAAACAAGGGAGTGAGATAAGGAGGGAAAAGGAAGGGGGGGTGGCAAACGGCAGTAGAGAAGACACTTTTCTGTTTTTCTTTTCGTTGTTCACATGCTATTATCTTCAGAAATGTGCAGATTTTCAAGCTTTGAAGTGAAAGTTCTGACTGCATAAGCACTGCCTTCAGCTCCAAAGTTGCTTTTTCACTAATTTCTTGATGAAAAATCTGTGACATTTCTTTAAAGAATCAAGTGCTGTAAATGCTAGTGCTGTTGTACGAGAGCGATGGGAGCCGCAGCCTCCGCCTCCTCCATGGGACAAGCCAGAGACAGCGCGGGGGTAGCCACTTGGCTCCCTGCTGTGGCTGACACCACCGCTCTGAGACTCGTGATGGCCCAGACAGGGGCCATCTCCTCCCACTGCCCCATACTGCTGTCCGTGCTGTAACTGTCGGGATTTTTTCTTGCACCCACTTCAGCGTTACTTTAAGATCATGGCCAGAAATAACTTTGCCATGCTTTTTAAGGAGTGCATTCATTAGTTCATATATGTCTCTCTCTGGGGACAACTCTTGATTCCCCATCACATCGGGGGTCACAATTATGCTGTGATTGAGAGACGGGACGCTGCTTGATGCAAGTAAGATGTTGATTTATTGTACAAAGCTTTATATAGGTTAACATAATATCAGAAGGCAGCTTGTAATTGGTCATTGGTATGTCCAAACTACAATTGTAAATTCATGATTGGCTACAGAGAGAAAGTATCACGCGAACGCATATATTTTTTCCAAGGCTTAAGCAAGCGTCAAGCAAGAGATAAAGGATTCCATAATTCTGCATCTTTCATGTTACAACTTTTACCAAGTTCCTGTTATCAGGTCCCTGCATAACTCCCTTAGGTCACAGTGACTACTGGGAGTCAACATATCTATTTTTTCTTTTCTAGATGCACTCTGTTCCCAGGGTTTACCACCCATAAGAGTTAAAGTATCTCCTTTTATCAGGAAGACAGTGTCTGGAGTTCTGGTCCCTAAATAAATTCCTTCAAACCTCTATCTTAAACAACTCTTGAGATCCACCAGTCACTCCCTGAATAGTTATGGGCTCTGACCCTTGATAATTTGATGGTATTACAGTGCACGGAACTCCTGTGTCAACCAAGGCCCTGTATTTCTGAAATTTTGAAGTGCCAGGCCACTGGATGTACACATCCCAATAGACTCTGTTTTCTCCATTATCCCTTACCTCTCCCTGACAGAAGGCAAGGTACCCCTAACTGTGGGGATTACTTCCACATGTACAGCTGGCACAACATCCAGCACCAGAATTAGAATCACTGTTGGAGCTATCAGAGTTGTCCTGGGAAACTGAGGAAGTGATAGCTACCCTTTTGGTATTACCTTGGGCTCTGCCACTTTGCAGCTCCCGTAACCCCCTGAAAAAATCAGAAGCTGGTTGACCATCCCATCTGTTCATGTTCTCACCAAACTGATCACACAGAGTTATCCAGATACTGCCATGTGATTGCCTCTGCTGTCTGCTTTGGCTTGACCTATTCTGGAATGGCCTTCTTGGAGGACGTGTGTTCCTGACAGCTGAAACTTGTATCCATCTGGAGGAACAGGAATCAGCATCATCCCCCTTCATCAAGTTGGATATGGAGGTTTTAAATTACTCCTTCAGCTCTTTCATGTAATTCTTAATCTCTCCAGACAGAGTTTCAATGACTGAAACCAAAGAAGTATGTGTGAGACTGTCCTCCAACTGCCTCATTTGGTCAGTGAAATGGCCAACAGTGGGAGGCACTCCACCATAATTTCTTGCCACAATTCTGCTTGCCAGAATAGTAGCATAATTAGGAGGAGCAAGCTTAATGGGCTTTTTGGTGAGGCCTGTCCCTACAGGAATTTCATCAGGATTCAGAGTCTTATGATCTCCATACATCACTTCTCTCACAGCAAACTCTCTCAGACGCTTGATTCCCTCATCTATTGTGGTCCAAGGCTTAGTGTTCCATGGTAAATCATCTCTGCTGGGCACCTCATCAAGACTGCCAGTAAGAGGTGTGCCCACAGAGAAACTTTACCAATACGCTAGCCTAGGTACCTGTCTGTGCCTGTATCTTTTGAGAGCATCCCCAAGTGGGAGGCTGACTTGTAGCCTACTACCAAGGCTGGGGTTCCCGTATCAAAACACCTGCCAAGCCAAGACAGGATTGGCTCAGTATATCCTCTGATGTAATCCTTCTACACATGCCTAATTTCCTAATGTGTCTGGGTGCATTAGCTGACTGTATATCATCCTCCTCCTCCTCATCATCATCATCTTGAGCTTGCTGTCCCCATACTCCTACTGCAATCTTCCTGGAGAGGCACTTCCAGCAGCTGCTAATTTACTAGGGCCTATATCCTGTCCTATATCTCCATCATCCACGTGTGATCTCAAGAGGTCTGCCAGACTTTTAAGGCCAACCTTCTCTTCCTCATCAGAAGGATATTTCTTAACAGAGGGACCCTGAACAGAAGGGTCTTCTGCACCTTCTGCACCCCCTCCTGCAGCATGTGCACCTCCTCCTGTGGCCCCGTTGCGCTTTCTGGTGAGAGTAGCAACCAAATTCACCAGTTTAGCTTTCACATTCTCAGCAGAGTTAGCAGGAGCAGAGGGATTCTGTGCAGATTCGGCAGGTACTCTTTGGGACCCTGCAGCTGCTGTTGTATCCATATCGGCAGCAGAGGGAGGAAGAGACTGTGCCTCATTAATGGCACCTGCCTGCATAGCCATGGCTGTTATCTGAGATCCTGACAAAGTTCCTGGAGCTTCTGGCAGAGTTCCTGCAGCTGGTGCTACTGGCTCTGAGCCAAGGTTTTCAGCAGCTTTCTCACAAACCTTCTCTTCCCTGCACTTAATTGTGATCTCCTGGATGCTGTAATCAGAATCAGAACCTAATTCCGATCTCTCTGAGATTTTCTATGTTTCCTTTTATGTCTATGCAAGGTGCTAGAGCAAGTAGCCCCATGTCTTTCTTGATACAGTGCTACCAGTACCAATAGCCATAGGGTTATTACAACAAACACTAGATTCAAGCTTAGCATAAAAATCAATTTAGTGTTCCACTGGTTCACATAACCCTCTGCAAGAGGAACAGAAAACTCAAATGCTTCTGCTGGCAGATTTGTAGTTGAGTTACCATAACTCCCTAGTCCGATAAAACCAGAAGAGTATTCAACAACTTTCAGTAAGTTGTTCTTACCCCAAAGAAACAGTTTATATGACACATACATCACAATCTTATCTGTCATGGCGGAAATGGCCCATTTATAGACCACCATGGTCAGACAAGAATGCCAAAGAATCCAAAACAGCTTCATTTTGCTTCCTAATCTGAGCAAAAATAAATCATACAAACAATTGTCTCACACTGGAGTGCCAAAAAAATGAATGAATTGTAACTGTGTGAGCTGAAATCCCCCCACACCTACGACAACCAGGCTAGCTCAGTCTGGAAGCAAATGAAAGCTGTATTTACAAGTTAATCTACAACCTGTGATGAAATGCAATGGATATGTACAAATATATACTTGGATATGTACAAATATATAATATTCACAACATTTACAAATATGTACAATCAACAGAAAAGCACAACCGAGCCTTCTTTGCTTCCCCCCAGGGGCCTTCCCCAAGGGACCTCCCCCCTCAGCCAGAGGGAATTCCTCCAGACCTCCCTGGCAGAAGGCAGAGAATCAAGAAGCAGAGAGGCTGTTCAACTTAGCTTGTCAAGGTCAGTGTGTTATCTTCAGCCAGAAAAGAAGAAGCTGCCAAACAGACAGAAGCCCAGCAAGCAAGCCGAGTCAGACTCAGACCTTCCCAACTTTGTTTTGAGTAATAATTCTTAATTTTTTCTCTCTCTCCATGTTTAGAATAATCATTATTTTGCTTTCTTACACCGAATTTATTTAGATTCCTTCACCTTCTCTGCTTGAACTTTGTGACAAAAAATTAAAAAGACAGTTTTAAAACCATCACAGAGAGCTACAAGGATGATTACAGGAACTGAGTATCTTTCCTATGAAGAAAAACTGAGAGAAGTGGGGCTGTTTAGCCTTGACTGAGAGGGGATCTCATAACATCTATATATAACTGAGTGGTGGGTGTCAAGATGAAGCTAATAGTCTCTTTATCGTAGTTCCCAGTGATGGGACAAGGAACAGGTCATACAAGCTAGAGCACAGGAGGTTCCACAGACCTGTCCTTGCACACTTCTTCATGGTGAGGGCGATGGAGCCCTGGAACAGGCTGCCCTGAGAGGTTGTGAGTATCCTTCTGTGGAGATGTCCAAACCCCTCCTGGATGCATTCCTGTGCAGCAAAAGTGATCCTGCTTTGGCAGGGGTGTTGGGCTCAATGATCCCTGGAGCTCCTTTCCAACCCCTAGCATTCTGTGATTCTGTGATTTACTAGTCATAACTCTTTGTGATAAATAGAAGAAAAACTACACAGAAGATTCAAAAGGCATAAAAACAATCACTTTAGGAAATTTCACACCAATTTTCCACTCAGTTTTCAAGAAGAAAATAACTTTTGTGCCAAGAATGATAATTAGAGAGTTATATTCAGGAACCTTTATGTGGCACGTTGAAATCACCCCCAAAATAAAATCGCCAGCTCAGATGGAAGCAAATGAAGTCATATTTACAAGCAAAACTGCAATTTATAAATATGAAATGCAATGAATATGTACAAAATATACAATATTTACATGTATTTAAAATTTATAAACAACACAAGAACACCCTTGGACAAAATCGGGTGCTCACCAATAGCTTCCCCTCTCCTTCCCTCCACTTCACCCCTGTACAAGGGAAAAACAGAGAAAGAGAAGCACAGAGTAGCTCGTTAGTACTTTGCCATAACAAAGAAATGCAGCCAAAGTCAGCAAGCTAGCAGAAGCACCAGCTACTATCTGCTAGAACAAAGAAACCAAAAAGAGAAAAGGTTACTTTTTACAACTAACTTTATGTTAGTTATCAGACCAATGGAATTATTTAGACCTTATCATTATTTTCCCTTTTCATCCAATTTATTTACATTCTACCACTTTCTATTCAATCTGTGAAAAACTTCCTAGGCATCAGCCTAAACCTACCACACTCTACAATAACTGATAGATAATGACAGCAAATACAAGGAGGGGAAAAATAAATCCCATGTCTGTTACTCAGTATTTACAAACCTACAACATGGATAGGAGGGGAGTGGGAAAAAAACCAACAACAACAATTGAAAGTGATGTTTTCATACCTTTGCAATTATTTGGCAGTTTATTACCTTTGTGAAGAAATGATGCTCTGTATTGTCATGGCTGAAGCTAGCCTTTCGTTACAACTTTCTTAATGATTTTTCACCTGCTGCTGCCAGTAAGATCAAGTCACTGAAGAATCCAACAAACTTATGCCATATTAAAGGATATTTTTCTTGATTTATTTCATTTATTTCATTTTTTTTTCACAGACAATGTTGATGCAAATATGTAAAGTATCCAAAAAATGAGAGTGCAGCAAGGTAAACTCACTTTGTGATTGTATTCCTAAAACACCTTTTACCTAGAATGCAAAAAACTTGAAGTCTTTACTCAAGTTCTGGTCATATTTGTCACTCTTACCTTATTTAATTAGAGAACTAAATGGTTACCTGTGGATTCAAAACAGTCTAAAACCCCCAACTGAGATCTTGATCTCTGCTACATCACTACAATAAGAACCATGGGCAGAGTAGGGCTAACCAGGAACATGATACAATTGATTAGACATCTCTGGAGGAAATGGTAAAGGGGATACAGGTATATACATGAAAAGGAGTCAGATCATGGACAGAAAGAACAAAGGCACTCATCTATGATTATAGCAATTTCTTTCTGGAAAAAAAATGTACCTAAAACTTTACACATTGTTTCCTGAAAGAAAAGGAACAGCAAAATAGTCAAATGGAAGACACCATAGTGTTGCAGTAATAGGAAATTTTAACTCAAGTGATATGTGTGTGAGGGTCTTGTTTCAAATTTCTTTTTTTACCTAGTGATCTTTTAAGGAAAAGAAAATTTTTCACCAGGGCTTACAACTTCAGCTGTCTAATTCAGCGGAAATCAAAATGAGATTCATCTGCAAAGTTATCACTGTCCTATATATTTGGAGAATAAAAACTGAGACTGAAAGACAGAAGACAGGCAGTGAACAGCCTTACTGTAAATGAAACTCTGCAGTGAACTGCTGCATCTTCTTGAGAAGTGTTTAGAATGGACAATTCAGTCTCTATAGGCACAAAGAATATACTTTAAAAGGAAAACACTCATTCCTTTGATGACAATTCAGTTTGGTAAAGTAATTCGGATCTTACCACTCTTCATTTCTTGTTTTGAGATTAAAATGAATGTGAAAATATTGGAATGAAAATTCCAATTTCTTTACCTTGCCAATTCATTTTTCTTATTGTTCTTTTAAATTAATTCTTGTTTAACTGTGTGAAGAAAGATGAAGTTCTCCAGTGGTTACAGTGTGTAAGTAGACAAGAAGACTGTCCCTGCATAGAATTTTAAAATAATCTCAGTAATTTTAAAAATTTGGAAAAAAGAAATTATTATTACCTGGAGTACTGAAAAATAAATTAGATTAAATAATTTAACTTAGAGAAAGCGATCCAAAAGAAAATCTGTGTCACAAGCAGGAACCAATTGTCACAAATTTTCCACAGTGCTCTGTGTTTAAATAATCAGATTTTAGTCTTTTACATGCGAGTTACTCTTTGTGGCACGTGGCCAAACCTGAAAAGATTCTTCCCTTACCAGTGTGGCCTGAAGGTACCGCCTGCTCAATCCTCCATTAGGTCTAAGAGCCCTATCCTATAAATCACACAGGGAGGGGAAAGGATCTTTACTATATGCTCTATAATGCATGGAGTTACCTGTCTTGAGTATTTCCCTGTCTCCCTCAAATACAAAATGGTGTAACTGAGTAACAGGGATTATTGGAAGACAGTGAGAAGAGGGAAAAAAACCAAACAAACAAAAAAAAGAGGTAAGGCACCACCCCATTTTGTAAACTAGAAGGACTTCAGCTAATGCTCCATAAAAACTGGGTTAATATACTGTTATTATAAAGCTTCATTTTTTTGACAGATTAAGTACTATTAAATCACTTTGCTCTGAAGGCACTAAAAGGTCACAAGATGAATTAGTTCAGGCGATCTTAGCCGAATCCTCACGCATTGCTCTACCCAGAAGAGATGGGGGTGAAAAAAAAAAAAACTGAATTGAAAATTATGACCCTCTAAATGTCTACAAGATACAAAGCTGTGAAGAATGACAGTGCCTTGTCAAAAGCAAGCAGATGGGGTTTTATCATCTTGCAGGGCAATTTTCTTCTCTTTTTTCCTCCTTCTCTCTTGTTTTTTTTTTTTGTTTGTTTGTTTTGGTTTGGTTGGTTGTTTTTTTTTTTATCTGTAATGTGGCATTATGCCCTTTAGGAAGAATTTTCCGGTTGAAAAGGTCGGCAGGCATAACCTAGCCTACTGCTTAGGATGTGTACTCAGGCTGGATGTAATATTCTTTTTTTTTTTTTTTTAAATACGACTGGAGCATATATATATATATATATATGTATATCTTTTTTTTTTTTTTCAGTGGCTGCTTTAATAGGAAGAACTCTTCTGAAGTGGATTTCACATATGTTTTGTTAAGGATGGCATCTCCTACCAAACAGTGTCATATTTTTATGTTTTCTCGAGGAATTTACACACTGAAAAAAGCACAAAGATTGTAAACATGTGTTGTTTCCATTTCTGTCTTCTCTACAGAGATTGATCACTCTGCTCTCAGTGAAGTTATTCCAGTTTTACAAGGTCAGTGTAAATAGGATCAAAACTGAATCTCTGATGAAACTTCCATCAAATCTCTGATGCATTTTTGGCTTCAACCACAGCAGGAACGGCCCCTGACTTTGAGAATTGTATACTGTGTTAGGGGTATAATTTCATCCCAGAATGCAGAAAAATTCAATATTCAAGAATACTTTGTCCTTAATTCACCCTACTGGGACCTCAGAGTTGTCGATCACACCTTGTATTTCTCTACACACTGTTTGAGAACAGCAGAGGATCTTTACATCCAATATGCCATGAGCTGCATTACTTTGGCACAACTGATGAAGAGCAGACGGATCACTGACCTTCATTTTTTTGATTTCTTTACATATTTATGGATGAATGTCATGGCTGTCACATCTTTTCAAGGCTGTTTTTCTCCATTAACATCTTCATTTTTTTCCTTTCCATTTTGTGGATCTAAGCCTTACTTCCTATTCCTCACTGACTTGCTCTCAGCAGCTCAGACAGCACTGACATTCTCTATACTAACTACTTTATTTTACAATATAGAACAATCTTCACTCAGTAAAGTACTTAAACACATCCCCAACTTTAAGTATGTGAATGAATAGTGAGAATAAAGTCAGTGGAAATCATCATGGCCTAGATTTTGACATGTGCTTAAGTACTTGGCTCTATTTGGTCTTTCTGTGTATCAAATACTTGTTGGCATGACAGCACCTGTCCCTCAAAGCCCTTATTGATCATCTGAATTGATCTTTATTGCAGATAGAGGAGTAATCATGTAAACAAAGAACCACTGAATGTAGTTCATGCAGCATCAGTTCCCTCTTTGAAAAAAAAATCCAAGTACTCAGATAAGTGTACATCAACTTAAGGTGATGGGGTAGTTTGAGCTCTGAGTTTAGGAGCTCAAATGATAATAGATTGAAATTCCTCCCCCTGCCTCTCTCCCTTTTCTCTCGACAGGGTGGAGAGAGAGAAGAAAGGGAAAAAGAAAGGGTAGGGAAAAAAAACAAAAACAAATTCATGAAAGAAATAGTCTGAAGTCATTTTGGAAGTAGGACAAGTAAATTTTTCTTTTTTTACAAAAGGGAAAGGAAAAATAATTTTGTGTATATATATATAGCAGTAATGGGGGGCGGTTCACAGAGGTGAGGGATGAGGGTAAGTGGGAAAAATATACAAAACCAAGCCTGGATGGCCTTGTGTTCCCCTGGATGTCGGTGGATTCAGTTGGGAAAGAGAAAGGGCCCCAGCCGCGTGGTCCAGTGCAGGAGGCAGAGACAGCAACAGCAGCAGATCTTCTCGAGCAGACGAGGCAGGAAAGAGCTAGCAGAAAGATGTCCACCCTTTTTATAGGCTTGCTGAACAGGAAGGGGGAGTGGAATAGACCACCTTTGAGTCAGGGGACCATGTTCTCCCAGCAGGGGAGGGGCCAAGCCCTCCCCAGATTAACTTTCTTTTGTCCACCTGGGGCTGGGTTCTTCTCAGCCCCATCCAGGATGGGTGTGCCCCAGCACAGTCCACCCCTCTATTTCACTTCCACTTTCCTGTCACAGTTTCTTTATCCAGTCATGAGTTGTGGTATTAGAGTTCATGTTGCAAATCCCTCTTCATCCCGGCTGTGTCTCTCTCTCTCAGGGCTGTCTCTCTTTCTTACTAGTGGGTTGCACCATAGTGGCTACCTTATTCACCACATCCTGAGGGATGTGGCGATGGCCATCTTGCCATCGAACTCCCAGAAACTGGATCAATCTGGCAGGCCCTTTTACCTTGCGTCTCTTTATGGCAAAGCCAGCCTCCAACAGGATATCGATTATCCTCTTACCCTTCTGATAGACCTCCTCTGCTGTCTCACCCCATACAATGATGTCATCAATGAACTGCAGGTGTCAGGGGCTCCACCCTTCTGCAGTACAGTTTGGATCATTTCATGGCAGATGGTAGAACTGTGTTTTCACCCCTGGGGGAGATGATTCCATTGATATTGGACACCTCTCCAGGTGAAAGCAAACTGTGGCCTACATTCTTCTGCAATGGGAATGGAGAAGGAAGCGTTAGCAATGTCTGTTGTGGCATACCACTTGGCCACCTTCGATTCCAGTTCGTACTGGAGCTCCAACATGTCTGGCACAGCAGCACTCATCGGAGGAGTCACTTCATTCAGGCCACAGTAGTCCATAATCAATCTCCATTCCCCGTTTGCCTTCCGCACTGGCCATATTGGGCTGTTGAAGGGTGAATGAACTTTGCTGATTACCTTCTGGCTCTCCAGTCGTCGAATCAGTTGATGTATGGGGTGCAGAGAGTCTCGGTTGGTCCTGTATTGCATGTGATGCACTATGCAAGAAGCAATTGGTAACTTCAAATCCTGCACCTTATGACTGCCAACTACGGAGGAGTCATCTGACAGCTCAGGCATGGCAGACAGGTGTTTCCTGTCTGCAGTCCCTACAGCTGCTACCCCAAACGCCCACCTGTGCCCCTTAGGGTCCTTAAAACATCCCTCCTGCAGAAAGTCAATGCCAAGAATGCAAGGTGCATCTGGACCAGTCACTATGGTGTGTTTTCCCCACTCATTCCCAGTCAGGCTTATCTCAGCCTGCAGTACAGTCAAATCTTGTGAGCACCCTGTGACCCCTTGAATGGTTATAGGCTCGGTCCCACTGTAGCTTGATGGTATTAGGATGCATTGGGCCCCTGTGTCCACCAGAGCTCGGTACTTCAGGGCTTCTGAAGTGCCAGGCCATTTCACAAACACATCCCAGTACACTCTGTTGTCCCTGACCTCTGCCTGGCTGGAGGCAGGGCACCTCTAATGCTGGCGGCGAAGCCCACATTTGTCACAGGGCCCTGTGTTACTGGGAGAAGGGTCTCTTGAACGGGAGGAACCACCCTAGGAAACTGGGGCTGCCCTTCTCCTGGGCGAGTTATTCCCATTGGGGCCACCTTGCAGTTCCCGTACTCTGGCCCAGAGTGCAGAGGTGGGTTGGCCATCCCAGCAGTTCATGTTTTCCCCATGGTCACAGAGAATTCTCCACAGAGCCACCCTTGACATCCCCTGATTAGCTTGGAGTGATCTCCTAGGTGGAGGAGAATGATGTTTATTCCTGATGGCTGAAACATGGATCCATTCTGATGGAGAAGGTGAAGGGGGAGAAAAGATGTCATCCCCTTCCTTCAGTTCAGGCTTGGAGGCCTTAATCTCTTTGATGATGTCTTTAGTCATGGTCTCTATAGCTGAGATTACAGGCCTGTGACTGACACTGTCTTCATATTCCCTCAGGTCACTAGCAAACTCACCCACAGTTTTAGGACTTCCATCCTGTCCAGTTAGAAGCATCCCTCCTAGTGTGTGTGCATATCTTTGAGGAGCACCCTGGGTGAGTTTCTTTACTAAGGACCATTTCATGGACACCTGATCTGGGTCCAAGGGGAGCTGGCCATTTCCATACATGATCTCCAGCACAGCCATCTGTCTCAGGTACCGAATGCCCTGTTCCATAGCCATCCATTTAACTGGGGCCCAAGGCAAATCCTCTCTGGTAGGGTACCTGCACTTTATAGCATTAGTAATCCAGGCCCAGAGAGTGTGTGTTCCATCGAGTTTTGCTAATTCTTTATCCAGACCGGCATCATAAGACCTGGAGCCTAGAAGCTTCGCCTCCCTCTTACCTAGATCTACAGTTTCTGCACCCTCATCCCAACATTTTAGGGTCCAGTTTAGTATTGTCTCACCCTCTCTCCGTGCATAGTCCAGACGAGTTTGCCTTAATTCTTTTCTGGGCAGAGATGTGATGGTTATGATCTCCTGGTCTGAGTCCTCTCCATCTGCTGGTGGGTTCTGAGATGTGCTGGGTCCTGCTGAGGTGCCTTCTTCACCATCCGTATTTGGAGCTGATTTTTGCATCTTTTCCCTGCGTGTGGTAAAAGGTGCTAGGGAAACTACAGGTGGAGCAGCATCAGGGGTTATGTGTGAAGCTGTTGTTGGGGGGGTCGAACCCGCGGGGCTGGGCCTCAGGTTTGACCAGCCTCCATCGGGCTGGACAGCATTCACAGCAGCCAGACCCCTCCCTCCTGTTTTCATAAACATTATCACAGTGCCTGCAGTGCTCATAGCTCTCCTCCTTTGGGCCATTAAAGCTTACAAAAGAATTCCCTAAACCCATTGTCCCTCCACAGATAGCTCTTAATGGGTTGGCACACCCCCTTCCCCACGTGGCCAGAGCTAGTATGATTATTAAGATTACATTTAAACCTACAGAACATATTTTTACATAGTCCCATTCTCCTTCAGCAATATTTTTATCCACATGTTTAGTTTCATAATAGGTTTCAGAGAAATTCTTTATGTTAGAAAAGTTTGAGAAGTGCCCACCACCAGTAAGATTGATGGAATTCAAAAGGTACATGCAAAACTGCATTGGCAGAGGTTTTTACCCAGTCAAGCAGCATCTCTATAATTAACCAAACCACAAGGCAAGTCAGTAGTTTATACACATGCGTCCAAAAGATGCAGCCAACAGCCCAGCCAAAAACTTGAACCATAAGAATCTGTAAAATTACCATCTCTACTACTAACCCTTCTTTCCCAAACAGGTGTTATATTCAAGCAAAAAATATTATTTCCCAAGCCTCACGTTGGAAGCGCCAAAAATATATTGTGGTAGTTTGAGCTCTGAGTTTAGGAGCTCAAATGATAATAGATTGAAATTCCTCCCCCTGCTCCTCTCCCTTTTCTCTCGACAGGGTGGAGAGAGAGAAGAAAGGGAAAAAAAAAAAGGGTAGGGAAAAAAAAAAACAAACAAATTCATGAAAGAAATAGTCTGAAGTCAGTTTGGAAGTAGGACAAGTAAATTTTTCTTTTTTTACAAAAGGGAAAGGAAAAATAATTTTGTATACATATATATAGCAGTAATGGGGCGGGGGGGGGAAGTTCACAGAGGTGAGGGATGAGGGCAAGTGGGAAAAATATACAAAACCAAGCCTGGATGGCCTTGTGTTCCCCTGGATGTCTGTGGATTCAGTTGGGAGAGAGAAAGGGCCCCAGCCACGTGGTCCAGTGCAGGAGGCAGTGACAGCAACAGCAGCAGGAGATCTTCTCAAGCAGACGAGGCAGGAAAGAACTAGCAGCAAGATGACCACCCTTTTTATAGGCTTGCTGGACAGGAAGGGGGAGTGGAATAGACCACCTTTGAGTCAGGGGACCACCTTCTCCAAGCAGGGGAGGGGCTAAGCCCTCCCTCAGATTAGGTTTCTTTTGTCCACCTGGGGCTGGGTTCTTCTCAGACCCATCCAGGATGGGTGTGCCCCAGCACAGGTGAGCACATTTGTAACACAGTAGGACTAAGGTGAGATCAAGGACAATTAAAGACACAACTGAATACATTGGCACATGAAGTCTTAGCTTCTAAATCCAGCTGTTCCAGTAAAGCTACTTTCTGATCCCAGTTTCCAATAATAGGAATTCACACTATCAGATGCTCTTTCCTTTGCAGCAACAACTCTAACATTAAATCTATATTCACTAAGACCAGAGCTTTGTCCATATGCAAAAAAATACAGAGGAGTTACAAGAAATATGCTGAATGAGGAATAATTTCCATGAAAACTTCTACTTTCAGTTACTTTTTAAAAGGATTCATGAACAGTATCAACTTAGGAAATAGAATATTATTTCCAGATGGATTATATCTTCTGGTGATAATAACATTCAATCCTTATTTTCTACTCATAAAAGACTAACTATTCATCTCTCTTTCTTTCAATATGATTACTTACATGCTAAATCCTTTGTCCTAGCAGAGAAATAAAGGCTGACTTCACTGTAAACCTGAATCTGAGCTTCTCCGGACAGTCATCACCATGGACAAGAAAATGGAATTACACTTTAACAGCACTTCAAGAGGGACAGATATTTTTGCTTAATCACAAGACTCAGTTTGTAGCCTACTTTTCTAAAGGTGTCTCCTTCCTGTTTAGTTTCTATGATATTCAGCACTTGGTCTGCTATAAATTTTTCTCTATCTTTTACAAAATTAGTAGATTGCAAGTTAAAGTACTCTCAAAAAAACCCCAAAAACCATAAAAAAAACAACCAAACCAAACCAACCAACCAACAAACAAAGCCGATTCATTAGGCATTCCTTCCTTCCACTGTGAGATTTTAAACTTTACTTGAAAATAATGAGTTTGGTCAGAGTTGTCACTTTAAGCAAAGCAAAACCTGTGTTTAGATTTGAAGCATGATGACCATAAGAAGGTCATATTTTGAATTACAGTGTTGATTCAATTTAGTCAAAATGGCTTCAGTAGTACTGAAGCACATTTCCTGGATAGATATAATCTGCCTCTCAATCACAGAATCACAGAATCTTAGGGGCTGGAAGGAACCTTGAAAGATCATCTAGTCCAGAGAAGGATTGAATCCAAACAGGTTCTGAAAGTCTCCAGAGATGAAGATTCCACTTCTCTGGTCAGCCTGGCCCAATGTTCTGTCATTCTCACAGTGAAAAAGTTTTTCATCATGTGTACATGGATTCTACTGTGTTCCAGCTTGCACCCAATGCCCCTTGTCCTATCATTGAACATCACTGGGAAGAACCTGGCTCCATTATCTTTACAAGAAGCATTAATGATCATTCATGAATCTCCCCTTCTCTAAGCTAAAGAGATCCAGATCCCTTAGCCTTTCCTCCTAAGCGAGATGTTCCAATCCCTTAATCATCTTTGTGTCTCTACTCTGGACTCTTTCAATGTAATTTTTGAAATTGATGTGTTAATAGGGTCATAATGGCCCTTGCTTTTGTTCTGAGCTATCAGAGATATCACTTATAGGTAGGACAAAGTTGCATATGTATTTTCTGAGGTGAAGGTGTTAATGTCAATATTAGCTGTTGCTCTGTTCATCTTTTCAGTTGATCAAATGCAAAATGGGGCTAAGAAATGGAAACTGCTGAAAACTAGTTAAATGCCATAAGGAATATAATAAGATATAAAAAAGGTAAAGAAGGAGGTAAGAGACAGAGAAAGAGAAGGTAGGAAAAGAAAATGAAAGGATATTTCATATAGCTGTAAATTACCTGGAATGAAAGAATAATCTCTGACCATATCCTGGCCTTGATCTTTGTGCATTGCCATCCACAGATCTTTCCTTACAGCTGGCATTATATTACTGTTTCTAGTTTATAAGCAAAATCATAGACTTTTATAAAAGTAGTTTGACTTTTCTGAACAGAAAGTGTGATAGCCTCTCCACGACAGTTATGGCCTCAGAGAATCAAGAATGAAAAACTGTGGTGGCCAGTAGCTGTCATTAATGAAGAGCTCACTTTAATTGCACAAGCAGGGTCAAGTGCAAAGAAGCAATGTAGAAATTCAGAATCTCAAAGTTAAAAACAAACCCAAGTTCTTCTAAATGGTTTGCTTGGCATATTTTTTTGTGACTTTTCCATTATTTCATCAGATAATAACAGGATTTGTAATCCACACAAAAGCACAATTTCTTTTATGTTTCACAAAAAACCCAAACCTATTAAAGTAGAAGCTATGTATTGGAAAAATGGAGTCAAGAGTATTTAACCTAGTAAAACTTTAATGTATGCTTATTATTGTACTATAGAGTTGATATACAACATGAAAAGAAAATTATTTCATTCAAGGTACATTTTCCACCCTTGTATAATCCATTTTAAAGTCTGTGTGTATTGTATTTAATCTTATTTCTCTCCTCATAATCACTGGTATGGAAATTCCAAATTTTTGCAAACATTCAGTTGCACCTCAAGGGAAAGGAAAAAAAAAATTAGCAAGTAAAATTAAGCTTATTTAAACATTTTTGCTCTTCAATTCTACTTCTTAAGAATAGGCAAAATTTCAGTGGCTACAGGAGATATCTGTTTTCTCATTAACACTGTGAATATTTGACATCGTATTTTTGAACACAGACCTCTTAGGTAGGTAAATGCTAGTCAGTAGAGAAGTTTTCTGAAAGATTACATGCATGCTTGTAAGCAAACTGTCCCTTTCCTTTATAAAAAAAGACCTACAGGATATCCTAGTGTGATTAAAATGCTGCAACGTAACATTCACAGGGCCATGATAATTATGGCAAATCAGGAACTAGACTTGAAAAAAAAGACTTTTTTTAGAGCTCAAAGTGACTCATCTCTTCAACTGAGAGCTTCAGAGATAAGAGGCAACAAAACCACATAGGCTGACAACGGCATTTAATATATACTGAACAAGGAATTTGAGTGGCATTCTCTTAACTGCAATGCAATAGAATAATCTGTCCTCAAGCTCATTCAAAAATAGCACTGTAGTGTGTGTACAAAAATGGAGAATAAATGTTTTTTCCATCTTGTGTTTCAGGGCTTCAAAAATCATGGAAGCTTTAAATCATCTCTGGTGGAAAGCCTGCCTCTTCACAAATTCATAGAATGGTTTGGGTTCGAAGGGACCTTGAAGATCATCTAGTTCCAACCCCCTGCCATGGACAGGTACACCTTCCATTACACCAGACTGCTAGAAATGTGGCCTCAGAAATCTTTCCACTGGATTTAACCTTTTTTAATACCAGTTTCATGATGAAGGAGTTAGTATTTAATATTTAATACCCAGTGAAGAACACTTACAGTCAGGCTGAAGCAATTTAAAGCCAATGCATTTTCCTTGATTTGATTCCAGTCCTGATTTAGCCCTCCATGCCTAACTGTAAATAGCAATTCCTAGGTGTTTATGCTATCATGGGTATATGGACTATGAACTGATATTTCTGCTACCAACAGGAATAATACAAATGGTGAAATCTCTTCATAGTCTGCCTCTTAAACTAATTCTTAAGATATATGTAGTATATGTAGTAGTATCATAAAAAAGTATGTACTTATGATGTAGTAAATATACTTTCATTTCAGTGAAGTATCAAAATAAAGTTTTCTGTGTTAAGCTGAGAGAAAAATATGCATGAAAAAAAATCTTTGCCTTCTGCATGATTCTAGGCACTATGAAGTCAATGGGAACTGAGAGAATCTAGCAGCAGATGATTATTACAGTTTTTCTTGTTATTTTATCTTGCCCTCCTGGACCGGTTCTTTGATTGTCTCTATATTTTGCAGTTGTCAGGAGGATGTTATTGTGCTATGACACACTAATCAGAAGAAACGATTAATCTTGAAGAACAGACCTGTCATATAATTATATATTCACTATAACAAATCAAAATAAATTATTCCTTAGAACATACATGCACATTGTACATTGACTACACATCAGCACATGTGGGTATGTGTGTGTGTTGAGAACAACAAAATAAAATTAGATTACAATAACAAGGAACTGTTTCAAATAGTTTATTTTTTTGAAAACTCAGGTTTATATGTCTCCCCATCAGGTTTGTCTGTGTCTAAAATTTCTGGGTCTACTGTAGTTCACACATACGCATGCACATATATTTCTCCTGAGGGAAGACTTCAACTTTGGGCAAAACTGAAGAAAGCATGCCAGGAGGCTGTTGGGGAAAAAACAGCTTCTTTCCTACAATCGTTCTTGGACTGTGTCCAAAATTCATCCTCACTGCCTTTTGCTCATGACACATTTTCCCTATGGAGTAATGTTTTTATTATTGTTATTTTTTTTTCAAGCAACTGGAAGATTTTAGGTTATATACCTCCATTAGTAGTTTGGGAGTCCAGGACTCAAAGAACAGTGAGTCTATATTCATGTTGATATTAAATAAGCATGGCATTTAAAGACAACTGTGGGTAACTTTTTCTTTTGATGCTATCTTGGGATTTCTTTAAAGGGTTTTATATAAGACATCAAATAGTTATGAGGAATGTGGTTGTGCTTTTTATAACACAAGAAAGGTTAAGAGAAGAAATCTTTACAGATATTGTAAGAAGTTCCGGGGAACAGAAATCTCTGTGGACACGAAAGATGGATTTCACCTTCAAGACTAGGATTCAAGTTCACCAGAGGAATCTCAGAAGTATTTTCATCTCAGATCAGTTCTTCAGGGTTTTGTGTTATGTATATATGTGTGTTGGTTACACAGAAAGAACTATATTTCACATCTAATCTGAAGAAGTTTGTTCCCTAAAGATCAAAATTCAAAGGACGGAAAATACTTAAATATTTTCTGTAAATTGAACCCATTTAAAGTTTCGGGATGAACTCACCTGCTTCTCAGCTTCACAATCTACTTTTAATCGGCTTTAGTGCTTCTTTTCTTTCTTTTGTATTTAGTTCAGGGTGCTGCCACCTCTCTGTGGCATGAGGAAGTGCCCACTGAGAATACACAGTTATTTTGAGATGGGGTTGAGTTTTGATGTAAGGAAGAGAAGAATGAAGAAGCCTTGTATAGGCATGCAAAAATAGATCGCACTACTTGACAAAGGAGAGGACCTTTGGAGAAGGAAATTACAGCACAATGAGCTTCATTAGAAGACACAGTTCAGGGTCAGTTAAATAGGAGAGAGTCTTGAAAATGGAATGTGTATGTAGCTGCTGTTGAGATAGTAAGCGCAGACACTGCATGTAGTGTCTATATGCAATAGATTAAAAAAAAAAGACTTTAAAAGAATAGGTCTGAAGGCAAATAAATAAAGTACTGAGTTGAACTATGTTGCTGTAATGGATCAAGTATGATCTCAAGGAAAAATCAAAAAAAGAGAAAAAACTCTTCTTAACATGTAAATTTTCATTGAACAAGACTACATTCAGGAGAAGGGAAAGTTAGGGATGGTGCAAAGGAAAAGCTCATTATTTAGCCATTTTTCACACTTGGAGTTTTTTAACTATGTACAAAAAAAATAAAAACCCCGAACCATATAAATGAAAAAAAAAAAAAAAAGAAGATCCAACATCTTACCCCTGTCAATCTGGCAGAGAATTGCCCATAATTGTATTTTAGATATATATATATTTGTGTGTATATATATATATATATATATATATATATATGTATATATATATATATTTGTTAAATCTTTCCTTTCATCTGGAAAACAATAAGGCCCCGAGCAAACAAGAAAACCCAAACCAACAACCAAGAAATAAAACCAAACAACAACAACAACAAACCAAAAATCCAAACAAAAAAACAAACCAAAGATCAAAAGTAATATAAAAGAGAAAAAAGAACAAAACATAGGAAAGGACTGGCTAATAGAATACTGTGGAGTATTAATTTCTGAGTAATAATTAATATCTAAGTAATTAATATCTAAGTAATAATTAAATCTTCTCCTTGGTGTTCTTGTGATGATCACCTCCTCAAACTCTGGTAGCAGCACCATATGATTCTTCTTCTCTTGTGATTTCTAACTTCAAGTAGACATTTCACTAGTTCGGAGGCATGATAAACATTGAGGAAATGGAGAAGACAGAAACCAATTGTCTGCAGAAGAAGAATGCAAACCAGTACTGGTTTTCAAAACCCAGAACCTGAAATAGTTAGTCTGACTTAGATGAGGATCTAATGATCAATAGACTAGAAGTTAACTATATATGGTGAATGAACCATGTTCAAATATTAGAAGGGTGTTTAAAATATAATATGCAATATTAACAAGTACTCCATATAGAGATGAAGACCTCAACTCAGATGTCCACATTTAAGCATATGATATCATTTAAAAAGTGCCAAGGTATCCTCAAAGTTCAACAGCCACTCTGTAAAGCCTCAGATATTCCGGAAAAGCTATGCCACATATAGCAGTGACCATTTTGAATATTTCAAGTTATCACCAATGGGTAGATGTTTAGGCTACTAAACAAAGGCCAAGATTCATCTCTTGACATAATGTCTAACATGCAGACTAATTTATAACCACATTTTTGTGATCTAAAAAGTTACTTAGATGATAAAATATATGTCTGCTATGAGATAAACAGGCTTACTCTCTAGAATCCTGGTGACTGCATTGGCTGTATCTTCAACTATAAAAGGACCTTGGAAAAATAAAGTGCGTGCAAGTAGACTCTTATATTGACAAAACCTAAAGCTGATCTATTCTATAAACTGAATCCCACCTCTTTAGAGTCTAACCTGTGAGACTGAGGATTACATTAATTTGCCTAAACAGAGGAATCTAGTTCCACCTGGGAAGCACTGGGTTATCTGCAAATTCCTCATAAGTACATGTGACACAAACATGTGTCATGATGAAAGACTATGAGAATCCCACAACTTTCTGTGGGGGTGCCTGATAATCAGGTGAGATTTCCTAGGGCAGTTCACATGGTGCTAGCCTTCTGTATAAACAACTGCATCAACCTTTAAAAGACTGAGCTATAGTCAAAAAAATGTTGACTACATGTACAGAAAAAGAAAGGAATAACCACGAAAAAAACTAAGAAAATTGTTAAGAAATTATACCTGGTTGTAGTCTGGTTGTATTAATAAGAACAAATTACATTTGTTCTTATTAATAAAACAATTATTACTCCTTGATTATGAACTTGTGCTGCACTTAATAATGAAAACATAATCTTTTTGACATCTACCGAGTCAGAGGTAATATTAGTTTAAAAAGAAAGATGTTGTGGGGGTTACCATTCTCACCCTGGGACTTAGGAAATGCAGTTCTAGTTGCCAAGTCTGCCACATACCTCCTCATACCACTTTTTTTGCTACTATATTATTTATATTACTGTATTACTCAAGTATACATATATATATATATATATAAAATACCTCAAGGTATTACTCAAGTATACCTAGCCATATTATGTTTTAAATTCTTTGTTCTGTAGATTTACAACTCCAGAAGTTAGAAAAACATCTTATTTATTAATTTCCTGTGTTTATCATGTCTATTTTACTTGAAAATCCCTTTGCATGGTCTGGAATCTCATGTTCTAGATACACAGAGAATGTTATGTTTCATTGGAACCAGTCACCCTGAGTTGTACACTGTAAGGCAGTATAGCTACATTTATACTAGAATAATTTTTTCATGTGTGACAACAGTGATTTTCTGATTTGGCAGCTTGCTTCCAGCACAAGATGCAAGTCCCTTGATATAGACCTGTGACGGAGAGGTTATTCATTATGATTTATGAAATACGAATTATTAGAATTATTTTTGTTAATTATTAAAAATACTAACAACCAATTAATCACTATTTTATATACAGATTCGAGTGCACAGTTGTGAAATATAACCCATAACTGGTTTAGTACATACAATTTGAACACAATTAGAATATTTACAGAATTAATTTCAATTAAAGGAACAAAGGGGCAATTCCACTGCTTGTCCACCAGATGGCGACTCAACAAGATGCTGAGGCTTTAACTATGTACAGATAAAGTGTTACAGTGTTTCAGAGGCAATTCAAGCTAGCAGTGTTATGTAACTGCGTGTGGGAGGTTTTGAACTGAATGTTAGGATATGCTGCACACCTTAAACTGAAAAAATACACTGTGTGTTGTGTTTGTAACAAACCAAGTTGCTAGGTTACTCTTGCTGGCTTCTGTCTCCTTGCTGTCTGCCCAGGGCTGGCCCAGGGCTAGTCTGTTCCGCATGGTGAGGGGGAGCTACCCTCTGGGTGGTGACAGTGGCTTTCCTTCTCCCACCCTGTTGTAGTGTGATGGGCTGAAATTCCCCTCCCACAGTAACAAATCCAGACTAGCTCGGTTCAGAAGCAAATGAAGCTGTATTTACAGAACAAAAACTACAGTCTACAATAGAATGCAATGAATATGTACAACTATACAGTATTTACAATATTTATAAATATGTACAATTAACAGAAACAGCACAAAACCCTCCTGACCAAAGCCAGGAAAGCTGCCCCCCTGCCTCCCCCTTCCCTACCTTCCCCAGACCTCCCTGGCAGAAGGAAGAAAGACAAGAATCAGAGAGGTTGCTAAACTTAGCTTTTCAAGGTCACTATGCCAGAATGTTATTTCTGAAAAGTGAAGAGCAGAAGAGAAACACAGACTGCCCAGCAGAAAAAACACCAGAGTGAACTTTGTTTTGAGTATTGACTCTTAAACATTTCTATCTCTCCAATGGAAGTGTTTAGAATAATCATTATTTTGCTTTCTTACACCCAATTGTGACTTATTTACATTCTTTTACCTTTCTGCTTGAACTCTAAGAGAAGAAATTAAGGGCATAGCCTTAAAATTGGAGGCAGAAGGGGGCAAGACTTCTGTCAGTCAGCAGGTTCCCTTTTCAGGGCAGCAGGCGCTCCATTGGCTCAGCTGCAGTGGCTGGGGCTGGTCCCACAGGGTTGTGGTACATTCTGGAGCTGCTGCTTGGGAGCAGGGGGGGGTGGTGCAAAGACTCTGTGCTGCAGCAGGTGGGGTCAGACTCTCCAGGGCTCGCCTAGGTGAGGCAGGGCAATAGTTGCCGTGTGGGTGGGCTTGGACATCTCTGATCCTGACGGTGACAGGCTCCCTTCTGGGGTTGGCCCATGCTGCAGGGGGCCGGGGCCATCGACGGGCACCGGACATAGTGGGGTGTGGCTGTCTGGAGCGTCAGTTCCCCTTTGCTCTAAGTGGAGCATTGATGCTGACTTCTCAGCAGCTGCTTCCCCATTTAAAGTTACAAGGCAGTCCTTTGTTTGACTCAAAGGAGAGGGCAGGACTCTCTCTCAAGGTGGTCCCGACATTGAGTTACCCTGGCGTTGCAGGGCTGCGCAGTGGGCACAGGCAGTAGCTCCCTTTACCTCCTGCAAACAACGGGGTCATGCACAGTGCCATTCCTGCTTACACGAGCCAGTACACACAAGGTTGTGTCACGTCATTCTGCTGCCTTGTGGCTGTAGCAGACACTTGGATTGCCAAACTTGGGCTAGTCCTGTCTCCCTGTCTTACCCTCAGGGTCCAGTCCTCTTTGAAATGCAGTGGGCTCTTCTTACGACCAACGGGCTGAGTATTCAACGCTGTCTTCTTCTGTAGCTTTCAGCAAAGGTCTCTCCTTTCCAGATTTTTCAGGTAAACTGAGGCACAGTGGTTCTTCTGGGGCTCTCAAGGATGCTAGCTTCCCTCCATGTTGCAGAGGCCGCTACTTTGCTTGCATGTGGGAGTGAGCAGACTTACTGGCAATGGCTATGAAGCTTAGAATCAAAGGCCAAACACTGTGAGTTTACAAGCTTGGGCAAAGAGATAGCAAAGAGAGAGTGAGTGCAAAAGGAGAGCAACTTGTTTACAGGTTGAGTTACTATTTGTAAGTATCTTGAGGCTGGATTTGGCCAATGGGCACTCTTGTGAACAACTTTCATCAACATGGGCTAGATGAAAACCCCATCTGTATGACACTAGAACAGATTGCCCAGTGAGGTGCTAGAAGCCTCATCCCTGGAAACATTCCTGGTCAGGTTGGATAGGGCTCTTGAACAATCTGATCTAGTTGAAGATGTCCCTGCAGAGGGGTTGGACTAAGTGAGCTTCAAACTTCCCTTCCAACTTCAGCTATTCTATGATTCTAAAACCAAGCCACCTGCAGTCTACTCCTTGAAAATCTGTGGATAGCTTTAGTCATCCAGCTCCCTAACATAAAGAGGAACCTCCTTTCTTCTCTTACTGCTAGACAACTACCACCTTGGCAGTCTAGGGTCACACAATTTTTACTCTCCAGATGCTTAACAACATCCTGCAACAAGGCACAGTGACTTTCAAATACACCAAGATAAGCCCATGCCCAACATAAGGGATTGCGGAAACCCTGGGAAGAGTTTGCCGTCAGGGACTTTAAAGCCTCTCTCATTAATTTAGCTAAGGTCTCTGAGGACATCGCATGAGAAGCAGAGATTTGTGAGAAACCTGACAGCGCAGTGTGCCAAGAAGTGCCATTAGCAGCTTGCTCCGCTCCAAACCAGCATATTCCCCTCCCCACCTGCTTTACCCAAGTCCCAGCTTTAGACTACCAATATTTTATTTACCCTGCAGCATGACCCAATTTTATCTTGCCAACACCCTCACTCTATTCTGCTGTGCTTTAAAGCAATCTCTTTGCAAAAAGGACCATGGCCAAAGGTCACAATCCACAAAGTAGGTTCAAGATTGGAGAGAAGAGTACCGACTCTATGCAAATGTCCACTTCACAGAAGGGCCATCCTCCTTCATGTCCCAGTCTCTGCTGTTCTCTGACACTGCAGCATCATCTTTACCCAACCCCAAGTTGCATCTCTTCTTTACTGCACTTTCCCATCATGTTTCCTTAGCTTTCCAAAGCGTGAAGCTACAATTATGTCCTTACTAAGGGCATGTTATTTACCCCTTAGAAGACAGGTTGGGTTGTTTATGATGTCTGGCTGGTGTCTGGGCCTTTGTGCTCATCTCTGGGCTGAATACCCACTCCAGAAAGGAGGGTGGAGCGGGAAGCTTGCCCAAACATGTTGGGAAAAGTTTTACAGTATTTGGGTCATAATTCTGGGCATATGATGCCTTCACCAAAACCCTCTTTTACCAGATTGCTGGATCCATTTAAAGTTCTGTTTTTCAACTCTCATCATGTCTTCTGCACAGACTCCAGAAACTTCTAAGTATTACTCCAAGTTGTAAACAAGTCACTCTCTTTGCTCTCTCTTTGCCTGGGCTTTGTAAGCTATTTGCTCTCTGTGCTTAACCTATTGCTATTAAGCTCCTTGCTGTTGCTTCTATCAAATTCCGCTTGCAACCATACTAGCAGCCTCTGTAAGACCAAAAGAAGTTAGCAATCTCGAAGGTCCGCAAAGGAGAGTCTGTCGTTGGAAGCTCCAGATGGCTATCATAGTATATGCCAGCCCCACCAGTTGGAACAGAACCACCACATCTTAAAGAGAACTGGACCCCCAAGAGTAAGCCTTTAGCCCATATGGGGAAGACTAGCCTAAATTTTTGGCAGTCCAAGTGTCTGTTACAGTTATGAGCAGCAGACACAGCAACCACAACACTGCGTGCCAGCTCATAAAAACAGGAACAGCCGCATCCTGCCTGACCCCACCCTCCATGGGGGAGAAAGGGAGCTGCTTTGCCTCTGCACAGCCCTGTAAACCCCAGGTTAACTCAAAGTCAGGACTATCTGAGAAAGTCCTGCCAGCTCCTTTGGGCAAAGAAAGGGGAAGCCACTGCTCCATGTAGCTGTGCCCCCAATGGAGATGCCCCCCACCCACCACAATGCAGAATCGGGGACATCCAAGCCTGTCTAGAGAGACCCATCACCCCACCCCAGCAGGCTGACCCCTCAAGGCCTACTGACCAGGGAGCCAGGGCCAGTCCTGCAAATCCTGAGCCTCCGTAAGGGACTAGTCTCTGGCAGCCACTTTGTGCCACCCCCTCCACTGCCAAGTAGCATTTCCAGGAGAGATCACTGCTCCAAGGGATCCATATGATCCCTTTCCAGGAGGGAATCATCTGACTGATAGAAGTCTACACTGCCCCCCTGCCACTGCAGGAAGAGAAGGCTGCCCCCACCACTACCAGCCTCAGCCCTGGCAAGCCCTCCCTGGAACAGACCAGCCCAGGAGCCAGTCCTGGTGCAAGCCGAGCAGGTAGGAAGCAGCTCACCGCAGCCTAGCAACTAACTTCGCTACAAACTAAAGACACAGTGCACCTTTTTTGTGTGTTCTCTGCTAGCTAACTTTCAGTACAAAGCTGGCACCTAGCTTGTGTGACATTTCTGGTTCAAGCCTCTGACATTGTAACTTTTCCTGTATATAGTTAAAGTCGCAAAGCATATATACTGAGTTGCCATCTGGTGGACATGTGGCAGAGTTGCACCTTTATCCTTTAATCAAAATTCTGTAAATTTTCTAATTGGGTCAAAACTGTACATACAAAAGAAGTTATGGGATATATCTCACAATCATGTACTAGAATCTCTATATAAAATACTGATTAATTGTTTATTAATAATTTAAATATTATTTTTAAAATTAATTTTCATATTTCAAATTTAATAAATTCATAAATTAATAACCTTTTCATTGCAGCATAGAATAACCTCACTGTGTGATTATCCCCTTAAAAAAATTACCATGCCTTCCAACATGCAACTAGTTTATTTTACTGTATAGAGCTGTATACATTTGCCATTTTGTTCCAATCTGTTCAGAGAGAAGAGAACATTTACTAACAGATACAATAATAAGCATCCTCAGGACAGTATTGGCCTTTCCCAGCAGTTTTATACTGGGAGGGCACACTGCTGATGAATGCGTAGTCTGTTCAACCCATTTGAAGATGGTGATGCTTCTGGCATGGTGAGATGCATTACTGTATCCTGGTGGAAGAAGCTGTTGTGTTTCAAACATTTGTGTTTTAAATTTCACAGAAAGGACTTAACAGAAGTTTTGGTTGTTGGGTTTTTTGTTTGTTTGTGGGGTTTTTTTGTTTGCTTGCTTTTTTGTTGTTTGTTGTTTGTTGGTTTTTGTTTTGTTGTTTTTTTTTTTTCTGACACAAGAAGAGTCAAATGGATGGATTTGAGAGATAGAAAGAAAGCAGTATCTCTGAAAAATTGTACTTCTTAACAGAATATAATTGTCGTGAAGGCATCACATGCCCAGAATTATGCCCCCAGATACCAGCTAACTTATCCCAACATGTTCTGGGAAGTCCCACCTTACACCCTCCTTTCAGGAGAGGGAAAGACAAAAGGCACAGGAGCCAGCCTGTCTCCTAAGGGAATAAACAACTGCAGGCACCCATCTCAATGGGATGCCTATGCTCTGTCCATCTAAGGGCATAATTCTAGCTTCACCTTTCTATAGGTGAAAGGAGGTTGTTGGCAAGTGTGCCCATTGGCTAAGTCCAGCCTCGAGTGGCTATAAGTATTGCTCCATTTGGTGCCACGTTGCTCTCTCCTTTTGCTTTCACTCATCATGCAACTCACGATTGCGTAAGCTGAGCTGTCCCACACACAAGCACACTTGGAAGCCTCTGCGAATATGGAAGCCAGCCCACGGAGTGTGCAACAAGGACCAGCAAAGGATGAACCTGTCACCGAAGGCACCATAGACCCAGTCCAAAGGGACTGAGGGAAGCCCCGAGGGTAAGCTGTAACCCAAAAGGGGAAGGACTAGCCCATGCCTGGCAGTCCACATTTGCTGCGAGCTAATTAAGTAGCCTAAGCAGAAACACATCTTGCATGGCCTGCCGCTTGCGGGATTGAAAGGGAGCCGCCCCCTGTAGCCGCTCCGCAGCCCGTATCAGGGCGAAACACCCGGGGTTTCCCCGAGGGAAAAGAGAGAGCAAAAGATTAGCCTCTCCATTGAAGTCAAGGCAATGACTGTACCATTATAATTTAAATGGAAGCAGTCCCCCAGAGAAGTGGCAGTCAATTCACCTCGAGCCAAGCCCAAGGGGGGGAAGCATAGCGTTACCGCACCCCCCACTGAACCCTGCTTACGGGAAAACCACCCTCAATCATAGAGCTGACCACTGAAAGAACCTGCCCCACCCCGAGTCGATCCTCTGGTCAGGGAGTCAGTCCCTCCCCGCAGACCACAGGAGGACAGAGAAGCGAACTGCCCTTCCCACAGACCGTGGGAGGAGAAAGACACAACCCCCCCCCCTCCCCCAAGCCGGGAAGGAGAAAGAAGGGCGCCACCCGAACGGGGCCAACCTCGGGCAGAAGCAGATACCCAGCAAGCCCGCGTGATCCGGCAATTTGTCTCGCTGTATGTATCTTTCATGTGTATAACATTTAGTAACGGTCTATTCAACGCGCCCGTGTGTAGCCACGTGATATTTCCAGCTCAACCTGCCTCGTGACAACATTACAAATATCTCTGTACCTAACTAGCAGCTGCAAGCACCTTGTCGAGTCTCCATCTAGTGGATAAGTGGTGGAACTGCACCCTTTCGTTCCCTTAATTAGAAATTTACTCTAAATATTATAATTGGGTATGATTGTAAATACTAAATCAGTTATGGTCTATATTATTACAACCGTGCATCTGAATCAGTATATATATATTATTATTAATCGAATATTAATAATAATAATAAAAATAATTTAATAACTCATATTTTCATAATTCATAATTAATAATCACCATCCTCCATCCCTATTCCCCCTCTCCACGACAATAATATAGATGTTGACAAAATATTGTGTTCATGGGGAGAAGTGAGTCGGTCTACACACTATCTGACCGTTCATTACTCCACGGACACCTTCAGGGTGCATTCAGTACAGCAATCACAGCACATTCTAGCTGATTAAGTAAGACCCTGTAATTCAGGCTCTCAAGGCCATGAGACAGAGATGCCAATTTTAACAAAAAGGGTTTTCTGCAGGAAGGAAGCAGGGTATTATCATATATTACATTTCTTGACAAGGCAGCTGGGAAAAGTGCCTGCATTCTCTTTGATGAAATGCCATCACTGCATGGCTAATTACGAAATAGCAGGATGTGGAAGATTTCTTTGTCTTCAGAGTATCTAGGAACAATGGGACACCTTCCCCTGTGTAATGAAGCTCCTTTGTGTTACATTCTGGAACAAACTTACAGCGGTACTATGAAGTCAAGAGAAAACAAAAGAAATCAAAAGATGCTACTCTATTTAGTCCATCAGATAGCTTTGACCAATTGCAGTTTGCAAATTCTGTGTTATGGACTGGGAATGGATTAATCTATGGGGCAGATGTACATGGAGGGGTGCAATACTTGTTTAAGCTATTCAGGTTTTGTAGAAAAGTTAAACATATTTGTATTCCTTTATGCAGAATTACATACTTTTGACACTTTTGCAAAATTAACTTGAGCATTTTGGCACTGATACAGGAGACAGGACATCTTATGAAAATTATGACTTACATAGATGGAATTGTAATAAGGGTTAAATCATTCCACCCCTCAGAAAGTCTCCACAAGAAAAAGGATGAGAGAGAGAAAAGCCAAATTTGACTCTTGTTCTCTGTGGTGGGTGAGGACTTCATTTGCTCTCCTGTTCTCGGAAAGAGGACAGCAGTTCATGCTTAAATTCCAGTTTTGTGAAAATGTTGTCTTCTTATTGTTAAATCTTAAACATAAACATAAACACAAGACATATATTCAAGTGATTATTCTCAACCTAAAGGGCTAAGAAAATGGCTTGAAAAGTGATATAAATGTGTCAGTGTGAGCTGAAATTCCCCCCTCACCGACAATAACCAGGCTAGCTCAGTCTGGAAGTGAATGAAAGCTGTATTTACAAGCAGATCTACAATCTATGATGAAATACAATGAATATGTACAAATATACACAATTCACAACATTTACAAATATATACGATTAACAGAAAAGCACAACCAAGCTCCCTTTGCTTTCCCCCAAAGGGGACCTTTCCCAAGCCGCCTCTCTCCCAAGGGGCCTCCCCCCACAGACCCCACTGGCAGAAAGCGGTTAGTTAGGTAGAAGCAAAGAGGATTGTTAACTTAGCTCGCCAAGGTCAGTGTGTTATCTTCAGCCAGAAGAGAAGAAGAAACAGCAGCCAGACAGCCCAGCAAGTTGCCCCAACTGCAGACTGCCCCACTTTGTTTTGAGTAGTAATTCTTAAACATTTCTATCTATCCAGTGGAAGTGTTTAGAACAATCATTATTTTGCTTTCTTATACCCTATAGTGACTTATTTACACTCTTTCACTTTCTCTGCTTGAACTTTGAGAAGAAAAATTAAAAAGACAGCTTCAAACCATCACAATAAACACTTTTACAAACTCATATGATTCCAAAAGCTAAAACTTCCCTCCTCTAAAAAAAAAAAAAAAGTCTGCCAAGTGACACGAGCTCCAATAAACACTGAGGTATCTTTGTATATCCACATTCAAAACTTTTCATAAGTTAAAGTTACAGTTACCTGCAAATTATCAAAAGATGTTAAAGGAAATTCTCATTATAATTTTAAGTATATGTTTTCTTTGAAATTTGCACTAGAAATTTCAATTCTGAAAATTAATTGCTTCAACTATGTGATGCATTTTATGTATTATCTTGCTGATGTGTTTGGAATATGCTCTAAAAATGTTCTTTTAAAATAATTCATGATTTTGTTTTGTTTTGTTTTTAATATTGATCTGTACAGAGTCTTTTCTGTGGGACCATAAATTAAAAAAATCTCCCAACAAATAAATAATAATAAACATCACTCATGATGTTCTCTGAGCCTCTAAAGCACTCAGGCCTATACCAATCTTTTTTCCTCTGACAACTGTTGCACTAGTGATGCATTTCAACAGAACAGTTGAAATGAACACTGAAAGAACAGTTACTCTTTTGACACATTTTTTGTAATATTGCTATTTCTTCAGTAGTGTATTATTTTAATAATTTATCAAAACAAAGCCTGCCAGGATTTTTTTGTGTCCCAAGAGAAATTATATATTTCTGTCAAATCACAAGAAAGAAAGATCAGTTTATGGATTTTTTTTCAGTGATCCTTACATAATCATGGGTGCCAGAGTTCCGGACTTATTGTGGATAGCAGAATTTTCCTGGATTCTTTTACCGCTTCATTGTAAAGGGGCAAATTAATTTCACAGAAGAGTTACTGAAGAAAAGAGGCCAAATTCTTAAAGTCTGTGAATCTTTCTGAGATGTCAGATTTCCAAGGGGTTTTAAGAAGGTGAAAATGATTATAACCACACTGATTTTCATCTCACTATCAATTGGGTTCTCCACGAAGAATAGGAGGGCTTTTCCTGAGAATTCCTGCAAATCCACCTGCTTTCAGCATAGAGGCTTTCTTGCTTGGACATGTTTGCTCTGCAGTTAGGAAACATCAGAAGATTTTTCTTCCATACCCTTGAATTTTTTTTTTTTGTTTGAACGTGTTGGAATTTTTGAAAATTCCTTTGGAAAGGAGTTTTAGTCTATTTGTGTGAAGAGGAACTTCTACTCAGTCTGAATGCTAGTCTGTTGGTCTACCTACTTTTCTTTGATTACCTTTTTTATTATTATTTTTATTTTTAATGAAAGAAACTATTGTCACAATTACAGAGACATGGTGGGACAACTGGCATGACTAGAATGTGGTTATGGATGACTATGTACTTTTCAGGAAGGACAGGCTGACAAGGCAAGGTGGTGGAGTTGTCCTCTATGTGAATAAGCAACTAGAATGTGTTGAGCTTAACCCACGGAGAGATGATAAAAGCATTGAAAGCTTATGGGTAAGAGTGAAGGGACATACAAACATGGATTATAAGGTTGTTGGTGTTTACTACAGACCACCAAACCAGGAATAAGCTACTGATGAGGCCTTCTACGGGCAGCTGGAAGTAACCTCAAGATCAAATGTGCTGGTGGTCATGGGCAATTTCAACCACTCAGATATTAGTTGGAAAGATCACACAGCTGAGAACAAAAAGTCCAAAAGGTTCCTACAATGCATTGATGACAACTTTCTTGCACAGGTAGCTGAAGAACCAACAAGAATAATTTGGTGCTGGACCTGGTATTAACAAAAAAAGAAGGACTGGTTGTAGATCTTAAGGTTGGGGGTAATCTTCGCTGCAGTGACCATGACATGTTAGAGTTTAATATCAGTAGACAAAGAAGCAGAGTGATAAATAAAATTTCAACCCTGGACTTTAAAAGGGCCAACTTTCCCCTCTTCAAGACTCTACTTGGAAATATCCAGTGGACTAGGGCTTTAGAAGGAAGGGGGGCCCAAGAGAGCTGGTTAATATTCAAACATTACCTCCTCCAAGTTCAAGAGAAATGTATTCCCTTGAAAAAAAAATTAATTGAGTCAGGCAGAAGACCAGCATGGATAAGCAAGGAATTCTTAGTAAAATTTAAAAAGATAAAGGAGATTTACAATATGTGGAAAGAAGGACTGGTCAGTTGGGAGGATTATAGAAATATAGTCAGAGAATGTAGAAATGCAACAAGGAAAGCCAAGGCCCTCCTGGAATTGAATCTCACCAGAGCGGTGAAGGAGAACAAGAAGAGTTTTTTCAAATACATCAATGATAAAAGGAAGAGTAGGGAAAAGGTGGGCCTTTTGAGAGGGGAGATATGATAACTGATGCACAGATGGCAGAGTTGCTGAATGCTTTGTTTACCTCAGTCTGCTCCTAAGATCCACCTTCAGGAACCTCAGTCTCTAGAAGCAAGGGAGCAGAACTGGAGAGATGTGGACATTCCACAGGTCAGCCAGGACTGGGTTAGAGATCTCTTTACCAACTAAAGACACACAAATCCATGGGTGATGAGAGAGCTGGCTAATAATGTTGCTGAACCTCTCTCCATCATTTTTGAAAGGACACAGAGAATGGGAGAGGTGTCTGATGACTGGAAGAAAGCCAATGCCACTCCAGTCTTCAAAAAAGGCAAGAAGGAGGACCCAGGCAACTACAGACCAGTCAGCCTCACTTCCATCCCCGGAAAGATGATGGAGCACCTCATCCTGGAGGTCATCTCTAGGCACAGGGAAGACAAGAAGGTTATCAGGAGTACCCAACATGGATTTACCAAAGGGAAATCTCGTCTAACTAATCTCATAGCCTTCTATGAAGCTATGACCAAGTGGGTAGATGAGGGAAGAGTAGTGGATGTCATATATCTTGACTTCACTAAGGCTTTTGATATTGTCTCCCATAACGTACTCATAGCAAAGCTCAGGTGATGCGGCATAGATGGCTGGTCATTGAGGTGGATTGAAAACTGGCTCCACAACAGAGTTCAGAGAGTCGTCATCCATGGCACAGAGTCAACTCCAAGGCCTGTGACAAGTGGTGTTCGCTAGTAATTGGGGTCCAGTTTTGTTCAATATCTTTATCAGCGATCTGGATGAGGGGATTGAGATGATGAGACAAAACTGGGGGATTGGCTGATACCTTGTCAGGCCGTGCAGCCATCCAATGAGCTCTAGACAGGCTGGAGAGCTGGGTGCAGGCAAACCTCAAGGAATTTAATAAGGAGAAGTGCAGGGTCCTGCATCTGAAGAGGAATAACAACAGGCACCAGTACAGGGTAGGGGCTGCCCTGCTGGAAAGCAGCTCCACAGAGAAAGACCTTGGAGTGCTGGTGGACAGCAAGTTCTCCATGGAACAACAATGTGCTCTTGTGGCCAAGAGAGCCAATGGGATCCTGGGATACATCAAGAAAGATGTGGCCAGCCAGTTTAGGGAAGTTCTTCTACCCCCCTACTCTGCCCTGTTGAGGCCACACCTGGAATGTTGTGTCCAGGTCTGGGCTCCCCAGTTCAAGAAAGACAGACAACTGAGGACCACGAGGATGATTAGGGGACTTGAGCATGTCCTCTATGAAGAGAGACTGAGATCCCTGGGACTATTTAGTCTTGAGAAGAGAAGACTGAGAGGGAATCTGATCAATGTGTACAAATATCTGAGGGGTGGACGCCAAGTGGAGGGGGCCAAACTCTTTTTGGTCATACACCATAATAAGACAAAAAAAAAAAAAAAGGGTTCAAAGTTGAACATTTCACCTCAACATGAGGAGAAACTTCTTTACAGTGAGGGTGATGGAGCACTGGAACAGGCTGCCCAGAGATGTTGTGGCGTCTCCTTTTCTGAAGAATTTCAAAATCTGCCTGGATGCATTCCTGTGTAGATTGCCCTAAGTGATCCTACTTTGGCAGGGGGGTTGGACCCAATGATCTCTTGAGATCACTTCCAACCTCTAATGTACTGTGATAGTGTAATGAAAAACAAATTCTTATTTCTCATCATAAAAAAATTTCACAATTTCATAGGAATCTGTCATCCCTGTCTGCATTGTCTGTTTTCCAAAGTGAAAAGTGTTAGCTCATTGCTTGATAAACTTGGTGGCTGTCCTGGAAGAGGCATTAATCAACCAGCTAAACTAGTTTGGCCACTTCCCTTTCTCCTCCCTCCCCATTGCAGGGTCCAGGTTTGAGGTCAAGGAGCCAATTGGCAGGCGCCATTGAGGGTGCTTTGGGGGGGTGGAAGCTGGACCCCGTGCCTCATGTTTCACATAGACAACTGCACGTGTCAGAGGCTAGTCGAGAAGGTGTCCAGTTTGTCCACCATACAGCATTTTGAACTGATTGGTGATATTTGAAAAAGCAATCGGCCGTTGGGCCATTCAGTTTTCAAAAAGGGAATTTATAGGGGATGATTCGAAAGCCCATACCCTGTTCATTAGTGGGATTCAAGGTAGCAACAAGCACCCACTTTGTGTCTGTCTTCAGGGCAATTACCTGCTATTGTCCTAGTAGCAGCATGTTGAGTCCCAGGCCACACCATAGCAGCGTGCTCTCTTTCTCTCCCTCACTTCTTCCAATTTGAGATTTGCCTTAGGATTATCCCTGATCTTTGGATTACAAGTTGCAGCTCCATGTATCTCTCCAGTTGGCAATGGTTTTGATGACTAGAAGCTCAGCAGTTCGTGGATAACTAAAGGTAATTTACTTGGTTATTTCTAAAGTTTACAGACTGTTTCTCTGTGACTTAACTCCACAGCGAGGCCGAGGGGGTCTGTCCTGCCTCCTGAGGTGGTATTGTTGTTTGTTTTCACATTATAAGAGTTTCCAGTTTTGTTCATCTGTATTCTAAGTTTCTGACTTTTCTAGACTGTTATTCCATTGTTTGTTAGCGTCCTATTATGTGTAATCTAGCTATCATTAACCGGGCAAATGAACCTGGGTCAAATTAGCTCAGATTATTTTTTTTTATATCTAATAAATCATACTAATATTTTATCAGATTTTCAGCTTATAAACTATAATAATAAATCATAAATCATAGATCATAAACTATATCAGTGGCTTTCTGTGATGCAGTTGCAGCATCTCACATCACCAAACTGGATTTGTGTAAAGCAATTGATAACTCTCCTTCATGACATCCTGGTCACCAAATTGGAAAAGTAAGGGCTTGACTGCTTGCTGAATAAGAAATTGGCTAGATAGACATACTTATAGATTTGTGTTCGATGGCACAATGACCAAATGGAGACCAGTGACAAGTGGAGTCCTGCAGGGGTCAGTGTTCTTTAACATTGTGGTCAGTGATTGTGACAGTTTAGGCTGGGTGCCCCCTACTACTGCCACATATGTTACACCTCTGGTGTCCTGAATGTCCACCCAATAGGGGTGGACACAGGAAACGACGTATTTCTACCCATAAATCCTGCGCCCTATAAATCCATCTGCAAAGTCATTCTCTTTCTCTTTCTTCCCTCTCTGCCCCTGTGGGAGATGCTCTCTCTTATTGGGTAACTGTGGGGGAGTATCTCTTTAGGCCTTTTAGGCCTGTCTAGGCCTGATGCCAGGAGGAGAATGGAGGGGGGGTCAGTCTTAGACCTGGCCAGCCTGAGCCTTGCCTAGCAGTGGAGGGGTGGGGGGGAAGAAAGAGCCCTAGGGGTTTTTGGGTAGACCCTCAGGTGGGAGGAGGGAAGGATTGGGAAGCTTTTAGGAGTATATGAAGGGCTCTGTATGCTTTGGGATATTCTTTGGCACTATGCTTTGTAGTCTTTTGTAGCTTCACCAATTGCTTTTCCATTTAAATGTACCATCACTCTCCAACCCATTTGTGTGAGTGTCATTCTTTTGTCCCTCTCGGGGCAAGAGAGGATCTGTCTGGCCTCAAACCAGGACAGTGATATGGACAGTGGGATTGAGGAACCCTCAGCAAGTTTGTAGATGACGCTGAGCTGTGTGATGTGGTTGACATGCTGGAGGGAAGGGTTGTCATAAAGAGGGACCTGGACAGGCTTGCAAGTTCAAAAAGGCCAAGTGCATGGTTCTATACCTGGGTCAGGGCAATCTCAAGTATAAATACAGGATGGGTGAGGGAGTGGCTCAAGAGCAGTCTTGAGGAGAGCAGCTTGGGGTGTCAGTTGATGATAAACTCCACATGAGCCGGCAATGTACACTTACAGCCCAGAATGTCAACAGTATTCTGGGCTGCATCAAAAGAATTGTGATCAGCAGTATGGGAGAGGTGATTCTCCCCCTTTACTCTGCTCTTGTGAGACCCCACCTGGAGTACTGTATCTAGTTCTGGTACCTCCAGCATAAGAGGCATATTGAACTACTGAAGTTGGTCCATAGAACCAGCATATCCAAATATGGCCAGGGGCACACACAGTTCACAGGTGTGTTAGAAAGTTAGCTACACGTGCTACACATACCATCTGGACCCCAGGAAATGTCCAAGTTTTCACATTCACAGGTGCTTAACCTGTTGTCTGGGTTAGGGCATGTTTTGGAGTTTGTCCCTTCATGACAGTCTCCCAGAGCATCCCTGTAGCTAAATTGAGGAAGTGTTGTCTGGGTGATTAGGTAGTGAGGTGGACTGTGAACTGGTTGAAGGAAAGAAGTCAGAGAGTTGTGGTCAACGAGACAGAATTTAGTTGAAGGCCTGTATCTAGTGGAGTCCCTAAGGGGTCAATACCAGGAGCAGTACTATTCGATATATTCATCAATGACCTGGATGAGGGAACAGAGTGCACTGTCAGCAAGTTTGCTGAAGATGCCAAACTGGATGTAGTGATGTCACGAAAGGGGGAATTATTAATTACCCTTACAACAATATAAACGATATGGCAAATGGGTATTAACAAAAATAGTAACCCTTTATTAATGAAAATTGCAAAACTCATTAAATAGGATGATTGTACGGTTGGAATATATATTTACAATGGGAATATGCAGTCTTAGGGCAAAATACAAACAATTTTATGCAAACTAGGAGGCAATAACTTGGAAAGAGAAGGTCCCCAAGAGCAGATAGCGCTCGATTATGGCAGGAGGAGGCTCGATAAGAACCGCTAAACTCAAAAGGTCAGGGCAACTCGAGGCAGCTTCATATAAGATGGGTCCAAGTAGGCTTAAAAGCAAGGCTTAAAGCAAGGTTTGAGCAAGGTTTGAGCAAGGCAAAGGTGACTACCAGGTCAACCTCTATATACATCTGGCCAGAGATTGGTTGGTCCAACGGGGCACTGAAGCTAACGTACAGCTGCCCAATGGAAAGGTGTTCTGCCAGGCTATAAACATAAAAGGCAGAAACAAAGACCTTGTTTCTGGGGAAGCAGTGGTCAGCTTACGTGCTTTCATCTCAGATAAACATCTTGTTTACCAGAGAGGCAGGAGTCCTGTCCCCTTTGTTCTTTTTCTGACGTTGCCCTGTTTTTCTGCAGGAAGACAGGGAGAGAAAGGGACCTTTTCTAGCCATCTTAAGGCCTGTCTGGATTTGTATTGGGCCATGTGTGGCAGTTTAGGCTGGATGCCCCCTGCCACTGCTACATGAGATACACCTCTGGTGTCCTGGGTGCCCACCCAGAGGGGTGGACACAGGAAATGGCGTATTTCTACCCATAAATCCTGCGCCCTATAAGGCCATCTGCAGAGTCATTCTCTTCCTCTTTCTTCCCTCTGCTCCCATGGGAGATGTCCTCTCTTATCGGGTAATGCCGGGGGAGTATCCTCAAGGCCTCTTAGGCCTGTCTAGGCCTAATGCCAGGAGGAGAATGGAGGGGGGGCAGTCTCAGACCTGGCCAGCCTGAGACTTGCCTAGCAGTAGGAGGGGGGGGAAGGAAGAGCCCTGAGGGGTTGGGTAGACCCTCAGGTGGGAGGAAGGGAGGACTGGGAAGCTTTTGGGAATCCTGTGAGGGGATTCTGTATGCTTTAGGATGTTCTTTTCCACTATGCTTTGTAGTTTGTAGTTTTCTGTAGCTTCACCAATTCGTTTTTCCATTTTAACTTTTTCCACCACTCTCCAATCCGTTTGCATGTGTCATTCTTTTGTCCCTTTCGGGGCAAGAGATGTTCTGGCTGGCCTCAAACCAGCACAGATTTTTGGTAGCAGAGGATGGTTCCTGCGGGGCTCTGCAGGTTGGTTTGGAGAGGTGCAGGGGTGGAAAAGTTAAAATG
Organism: Indicator indicator; assembly: GCF_027791375.1. NCBI lineage: Eukaryota > Metazoa > Chordata > Aves > Piciformes > Indicatoridae > Indicator > Indicator indicator. Next base: position 67,461 of record NW_026539153.1, read on the forward strand.
GTATCTGGGCGTTGTTGTTTCTGGTGGCTGGGCTCAAGGCTTTGTGCTGGCGCGATCGTGTGAGCGTTTTATGGGTTCCGAGGGGACGCCCTGGTGCATAGCGGTGGCGTGGAATCCTGTCTGCCCTTCCAAGCGGCAGCGGTGATTTTGTAGCCATTTGCTTCGGGGGAAAAGCTTAAGAATGCGGTACCTGCCCCTTTCCCTTTTGTTCCCCGCGGCGCCAGCGGCGAGCAGAGCGGCGCGGAGCCGAGGAAGGGGGAGGGACAGTCGGAAGCAGACCAGGGTCGGCTTGTCCCGCGGCGGTGGGGGCTAGCCGCAGCGGGAGGTGAGCGATGGCTCCCGTAATCAAGAGGGCGAGCGGTGGCTCCAGTTCAAAGGCTGCTTCCGAGGGCCCAGGGAGCGAGTATAGCTTTGGCTGGAAAAGCCGCTCGTGTGGCCCGAGGGGTGGCGGCGGTTTGGATCTGTACCGCGGCTGCAGAGGTGACGGCGGCTCTCGCTGTTATCTCTCCCTTGACTTTCGGACGCGTTCCGAAAATGGCGCCTAAGCACCTGGCTCCGCCTCTCTTCTCGGCGGGTTGCAGTGCAGCCACTCCCTCTCTGGGGGAGGGCTGTGTAGCCGGATGCCTCCACGCCTCGGTGCGCTTATCGCTCAGGAGGTTCGGCAGCGTGCCTGCGCGCGGCGGCGTGCCTGCGCGCGGCGGCGTGCCTGCGCCTGGAAGCGATCAGCACTTGCGTTGGGAAAGGTCCGTGACTGAGAAGTTGTGAGGTTGTTTCCAGGTGGCCAGGATGTCCGTCGGACCCATGAAGAGTTCACCGTGCAGAAGAATGAACTCTGCATTACTGGGAGGTTCCACCAATGAGGGAGAAGAGCTGGACTGAAGTGTTACCTGAGCCCGAGAGACTCTTCGGAAGGACGCCCAGATGAGGACCTGGACTTTGCCAGACGTCATCTAAGGACTGTTCTGATTTGATGATATGTTTTGGGTGCAGGAATTATGGGTATGAAATAAGGGGTGGAATGTGGCAGTTTAGGCTGGATGCCCCCTGCCACTGCTACATGAGATACACCTCTGGTGTCCTGGGTGCCCACCCAGAGGGGTGGACACAGGAAATGGCGTATTTCTACCCATAAATCCTGCGCCCTATAAGGCCATCTGCAGAGTCATTCTCTTCCTCTTTCTTCCCTCTGCTCCCATGGGAGATGTCCTCTCTTATCGGGTAATGCCGGGGGAGTATCCTCAAGGCCTCTTAGGCCTGTCTAGGCCTAATGCCAGGAGGAGAATGGAGGGGGGGCAGTCTCAGACCTGGCCAGCCTGAGACTTGCCTAGCAGTAGGAGGGGGGGGAAGGAAGAGCCCTGAGGGGTTGGGTAGACCCTCAGGTGGGAGGAAGGGAGGACTGGGAAGCTTTTGGGAATCCTGTGAGGGGATTCTGTATGCTTTAGGATGTTCTTTTCCACTATGCTTTGTAGTTTGTAGTTTTCTGTAGCTTCACCAATTCGTTTTTCCATTTTAACTTTTTCCACCACTCTCCAATCCGTTTGCATGTGTCATTCTTTTGTCCCTTTCGGGGCAAGAGATGTTCTGGCTGGCCTCAAACCAGCACATGGCCCTACCATGACAAGCGGCCAACACACCAGAGGGTTGTGCTGCCATTCAGTGAGACTTAGACAGTCTGCAAAGCTGGGTAGGGAGAAATTGAATGAAATTCAACAAGGGTAAGTGTATACTCTTGCACCTGGGATAGCACAACCCCATATATCAGTATAAGTTGGAGACTGTCTTGTTAGAGTGCAGTGAAGGGGAAAAGGACCTGGAGGTCATAGTGGATGGAAGATTAACCATGAGCCAGCAGTGAGCTCTTGTGGCCAAGAAGGTGTTGCGTTCGAGGGGAGGCTTATCTATTAATTACCCTCACAACAATAATTAATAAACAATATGGCAAATGGGTATTACCCTTTATTAATATGAAATAGTACAAATAAATAGTAATCCTTTATTAATAATTAATGAAATATGCTAAACTCATAAAATGGATCGTTTGTACAGTTGGAAGATATATTTACAAAGGATTATGCAGTCTCAGGGCAAATGCAAACTATTCTATGCAAATTAGGAGGCAACAACTTGGAAAGAGAAGGTCCCTGAGAGCAGTTAACGCTCAGTCACAGTGGGGAGGAGGCTCAGTAAGAACCGTTAAATCCAAAGGGCAGTGAATATGTTACTCACAGCTATTTTCACCCATATAAGGGATGCTGCTGCTGCATTGGCTTTAGGGTGCTCTTGTAGGTGCAGCACGGCAGATTGCTGGCAAGAAAGGTTTGCCACACGGTCCCAGGCTGGTCTGTCTTCAATAGACAGTGGGCAGTTAATGACGCTCTTAGTGACGGGTGCTCGCTTGGTTCTTGGGTAAACTGAGGCATGTCACGATTCTAGTGGCAAGGGGAAGTAGGCTTGGCAACTCTGGCTTTCTAGGCTCTTGACTTCTCCGGCTTGCAGGTGTCTAGCTCGTGGCTTTATCCCAGGCTCTGGACCAGACACTTGAGGCAATGCAGGGCAACTCGAGGTGACAAGGTTTGAAGCAAGGCAACGCTTCAGCAAGCTTGAGCAAGGCAAGGCAAGGCTACCTAGCAACTTGTATATATACAAATTGCCAGAAGTCAATTGGTCCAATGGGACACTGAAGCTAGCATGTAGCTGCCCAATAGAAAAGTGTTCTGCCAGGCTATGACCATAAAATGCAGAAGCAAGGACCTTGTATCTGGGGGAGCAGTGGTCAGCTATGTGCTTTCACCCCACATAAACATCTTGCTTACCAGACAGGCGAGGATCCTGTCCCCTTTGTTCCTTTTCCCGCATTGCCCTGTTTTCCCTGCAGGAAGGAGGGGAGAGAAAGGGACCCAGTCTAGACATCCTAAGACCTGTCTGGATTTGTCCTGGGCCATGTGTCATGGCCCCACCATCACAAAAGGCCAATGCCATTCTGGGTTGTATTAGAAAGGGTGTGGAGAGTAAGTCAAGAGAGGTTCTCTTCCCCCTCTACCCTGCCCTGGTGAGGCCATATCTGGAATATTGTGTCCAATTCTGGTCCCCTCAGTTCAAGAAGGACAGGGAACTGCTTGAAAGAGTCCAGCACAGAGCCACAAAAATGATTAAGGGAGTAGAATATCTTCCTTATGAGAGGAGACTGAGGGAACTGGGTATCTTTAGTTTGTAAAGAAGGAGCCTGAAGGGTGACCTCATTAATGTTTATAAATATGTAAAGGATGAGTGCCAAGAGGATGAAACTAAGCTCTTCTTGTTGATGCCCAGTGGCAGGACAAGGGGCAATGGGTGGAATTTGAGCACAGGAAGTTCCACATAAACATGAGGAAAAAATATCCACTGTGTGATGGAGTATGGGAATAGGCTGACCAGTGGGAGTGTGGAGTCTCCCTCTCTGGAGATAGTCAAGACCTTCCTGAATGCATTTCTGCTCTGGCAGGGGTTTGTGGTGAAGGCACCATATGCCCAGAATTATGCACCCAGATACCAGCAAAATTATCCCAACTTGTTTTGGTAACTGCCCCCTTTCCACCCTCCTTTCAGGAGAGGAGGACAAAGGCCCAGGTGCCAACCTCTCTCCTAAGGGGTAAACAACTGCATGCACCCATTGCATGGCATGATCATGCTCTTTCCATGTAAGGGCACAATTCTAGCTTCACTCTTCCCATAGGTTGAAGCAGATTGTTGACAAGTGTGCCCATTGACCAGATCCAGCCTCCATTTGTTTACCAACTTGTTCTCTCCTTTTGCTTTCACTCATTATGTAAACTCGTGCTGCGTAAGACTTAAGTCTTCTCACTCTCACATGCGAGCGTACTAGAAGCCTCTGCAACATGGAAAGGAGCCAGCCCACCAAGCTGCTCAAGGAACCAGCAGTTAAGAATGATCCCTTTGCTGAACCAGCATCGTAAGCCCAGTTGAGAGGACTGAGGAAAATCCCTGAGGGTAAGCTTTAGCCCAGAAGGGGAAGGACTAGCCTAAGCCTAGCAGTCCAGAACAGCTGCAATCGTGAGCAGCCATAAGCAGAAATGCATTCTGCATGACCCCCACCGTTTGCAAGAGAGAAAAGGAGCTGCTCACTGTTGCTGCTCCTCACCCCTGTGTTGTCAGGGTAATGCAACCCGGGATTTCCTGAGAGAAAGAGAGAGTGAAAGATATCCTCTCCTTTGAGATCAAGCCAAAGAGTGCATCATTGCATTAATGAGAAGCAGATGCCGAGATTTGGCATAGTCAGTTCACTGCGAGCAGAGGAGGAAGCGCTGCTTCACTGCACCCCTCCCTCAAGCCCATCTCCAGGACCGGAGATGGCTGACCCCACCTACCAGGAACCATCATCTCAATCGCGAGGGCCGACCCCAGATGGACTGTGGGGGTAGGCCATGATACATGGCCAGTACAAATCCAGACAGGCCTCAAGATGTCTAGACAGGTCCTTTCTCTCCCCTCCTTCCTGCCACAGAAACAGGGCAAGGCAGGTAAAGGAACAAAGGGGACAGGACCTTGCCTGTCTGGTAAACAGGCTGCCCATCTGGGGTCAGAGCTTGTAAGCTCCCCCACATACAAGGTCTTGGCCTCTGCCTATTATGGTCATAACCTAGCAGAAGGCTTTTCCTTTGGGTGGCTACATGTTAGGTTTAGTTCCCCATTGGACCAAGTGACCTCTGGCATTTTGTATATATACAAGTGGCTAGATATACTGGGGGGCTCCTGCTCAAATCGTCTCCTGCTCAAATCGGCCCTTGCTCAGATCCAGATTGCTCAGATCCTCCTCGCTCACATCTGCTGAAGCCTCTCCTCACTTCAAGCCTTGTTGTCTCGTGTGTCCTGCCTTGCTTCGAGTGCCTGATCCACAGCCTTGGGATAAAGCCTGAGCCTTGAACTGGATTACAAACCGACAGTTTCTGGAGCCTGTCAGCAGAGAGAGTGAGCTAGAGACCATCTCCAAATTCCCACTCTAATCCTCATGAGTAAATCCTGGCCTGCTCATATTCTCTTAAGGGTTATTGGTTGTGTCATAGTTTTTTCCAGTCTCTGAACTCTCTAAATTGTGTCAAAATTGCCATTAAGCATCCTGGAAGAATTCCCGACCGAATAGAACCTGTAAATAATTCCATCAGTTTTGTACATAGTTTTGGGGTGGGGTTTTTGGGAAAATAAAATAACTATATTTTATAATTCCCACCTCGTTAATTTAACTCAAAACTAATACACGGACACAGCCCCGTCACATAAGACCACTCCCCAGACCAGCCCTGCCGGGCCGATCCTGCTAAGGGAAACCGCTGACCGGCAGAAAGCCTCACCCCTCCGCAGCCATGGGAGGAGAAAGCAAGCCTCACCCCACCCACAGAGGTGGGAGAAGAAAGTCAGCCACCGCCCGGATGGACCAGCCCAGGGCAGACAGGCAGGCAGCCGACAGCAGCGAGTAGCCAGAGTAACCCAGCAACTTGCCTTGCTACAACGAAAGATAGATATATCTTTTCATGTGTGCAACATTCAGTAACATTCTATTCAACGTGCCTGTGCATACCTGTGTGATATTTCCAGATTGACTTGCCTCGTGATAACATTATAAATATGTTTGTACGTAGCCGCAGCTGCAAAGCGTCTTGTCAAGTCTCCATCTAGTGGACAAGCGGCAGAACTGCACCTTTCATTCCTTTAAGTAGAAATTGACTCTGTAAATATTATAATTGGACCAAATTGTCTATACTGAACCAGTTATGGACTATATTTTTACAATCGTGCATTTGAATCAATATATAAGGTGATTAATAATTATTCATAATTTCAATAATTAATGAATAATAATTTTCATCTTTCATAATTCATAATAATTATCATCCTCCATTCCTAATCATCACAGAGGGCTGGACTAGATGATGTTTTGAGGTCTCTTCAAACCCCTAACATTCTGTGTTTCTGTGAAAGACATACAGCTATACATATACAAACGTATGGTGAATTTTGTTGCAGTATTCTTGGAGAATAAACAGGGATCAGGTAGCCCTGTCAGACTGCTTAAAAGAGTATTTGAAAATATCCAAGTACTATACATTTTGTCCTTGTGTCCTTGAGATGTACCTGGTACACTTTGGTATTGCAATTTATAGGTCAGTGGCTGGTGATTAGATTTACCCATCTTCTACCATAATGAAAAGGACTCACAAGGAACAAGTTGTTCCACAGTGTGAGTCAGGGAAGAATCCCAACTTGAGGGAGCCAATTTTCTCCATTGATGGAGCCGGACATGAAGTTATTTCTCAGTGAGCTTCCTCTCCTACAGTATATTCCACTCCATTCTGACTAGCTTTCTGTAGCAGCTGGTACCAGGGCTAATGATTAAAATTTATAAAATAACAATAATATTGATTTTAGGACAATGTCATCAAAGCAAACCAAATTTTACTAAAACTGAGAATCCCAAAATCAATAGTAAAGAACTCACGGGTGAGACTGTGGGAGTGTGTGGATACATCTGTACATCTCACATTGTTTTTGAATGCCTGTCTAAAATATGTTTTAATTGGATTCAATACAAGTATAATGGAATAAAATGTTATGGTCTATGATATACAAGAGGTGAGACTAGCTGCTTTAACACCTTTCTGGCATTACTCTAAGAATATATGAATCTATGATTAAATAAATCAATATTAGTGCAAAATGCTGCATAACTACTATCATTGATCAGCTAGTGCTGTTGTAAATATCTTCTCAGTATTGCAGGTTCTTTCAAGCAATTTCTCATGATACATTGTAACTAAGTCACACTAGTACTTTGTTAATTTCTAACATGTATGTGTGGAGATATATATATATGTATATGTACATATATTTCTATATATTTTCCCATAGCTTCAGCTGACGTACAGAAGTGTTTTTATACCTACTCAGGATTAAGCCCACTATTTTTTTTTAATGTTTAAGATCATTTAACAATTCAAAACATCATAATTAAAAAGATCCTACATATGAGTCATTTGGAGCCTGCTTGAACCAAATACAATTATACAACTATTTGCAACATGATCATTTACTTCTATATATAAGATAAAAGAACTTCATGTGGGATGATGAAGTGGTCATGCATGTTTTTCTACATTCCAGAATAGCTATTTTTCATCCTTTTTGAATGGCATCCTTCTAATATTTTGGACCTATTTTAAAGATTCTGAGAATTTGTATGGACCTCACAAGCTTTTACTTCTGGCACAATATCAACTCCAACACACAAACTAGCCGACTCAGGAAAATCTGTAAGGATGAATCTCATGAAGTGTTCAACGTGATTTTCTATTCAGAGCAACACACAAAGAAAGAAAGAATATCAGAAACACAGATGTACATTATGATTATTCCTCAAAAAAATTACACAAAACCCCTGAGGATGCTCATCACTGTTGATGATGTACTTAAACCCAGTATTCTGTGGTTCCTTTGGCTGCTGTGGAAGCACAGGTAAGGAAAACATTGTCACAGAAGTCAGACTGAGTCAGTTGTCCAGTTCATGGTTAAAAGAGGCAGATAAAATTTGGTAAAACAACCTTGCATTAGACCAAATCACTAAAGCTGCCAAAGCAAACTAAGAGAGACAAAACAAAGGGCATATCAACATAATGTACATATTATGAGGATTCTTGAAGGTCAGAGCATGCTCTTTTACTTCTTAATGACATATAAAGTCAATATTTGTCAGACCTTGATAAAGACCAAAGCTCAGACAGAAAAAAATGTACTGCATTTGTTCTCAGACCTCTACTGTTGAACAATCTTTATTGTAGGCACCCGGCTATGAACATAGTTTGTAATTAGAAAGAAAACTAATATCCGTGTTTGGCACCAGGAGGCAGGGGAAAAGATTCCACTTACATTTTCATGTGACTGGGGGTTGAAATCTCTAACAGATGTAACACTCATACAAGCACCAAAATTAATGACTGCCTTTATCCCAATTATTTTTTATTATGAAAATCATCTAGAATGTTAATTTAAAAATTACATGAATTTATTAAATTTAATGTTGATGTAAGCTAATGAAGAAGTGGTAGCATTTAATTTTAGCAAGTTATCTAAATGTAATAGATTTCCAAGTCTTTATATACAAATCTTCAAGGTACAGATTCTTATATACATGTTAATCTATTCAAGGATACTTCCTTTTACTATACAGAAAGGATGCCCAGAGCCAAATATTTCTGTTATCTGTAAGTATTTGAGTGTACTTGCATCTTGTGGATCTCATATTTGCAGATGATTGTATTTTAGAAGAATTTATTCATTAGTGTTTGATTATCGTGATTGCTTATTTAAATAATTTATATCTATGGACACTAATACTAAATGATACGTTTTCCAGTCTGATGGAATCCTAAATGCACTGTGAGAATCATGAGAATATTGTTGTACAATAGAAGGAACAAAAAAGTTAAAGATAAGAATTTAAGTTGTTTTTTACAGGAGTGACATTGATGAAACAGATGCTTTGAATTTATAGATCTTCTTTAATATTTTTTGCTAATTTTCTTAGCTCTACTAAGATAAGACATAAAATGGGATAAGATAAGATATAAAATTTAAAATAAACAAATAAAATAATAAATAAAATAAAATAAAATAAAATAAAATAAAATAAAATATTTCCTCTATCCAGAGTGGGAGAAACTTTGATTTGAACTATATGCTTACTTTTCAGGTGAACTCATCACAAAGACAAATGTTCAAAATAAAACACACTAGTATTTTGAAAGAGTAGAAATTGTTTAGTGGAAATTGACAAAGATATTATATAATTTACTTTTGCTCATTCCATTGTAAAAGGAAGCCCACTCAGGGTTAGCTTAAAGATGTTAGATATGTGAGAACTGAACACTTTTCAGATCTGTCAGAAAATGTTGTGAATGGTTCAGTTCTTATAATGACACCCAAATCTACTTTTCCGGCTCTTCCACAGTTATAAATAAACAGAGAATATCTTTTTTGCCTGTAAACCAGTTATCAAAAGTAATATGTCCTCATCAAACTAGTCAACCATGACTTCAGTTCCCCTTTTACACCACATATGAAAAGATACTGTGAGTGTGGCCACAGTATTTCTACTAGTGTATAGATGTGTGCCTGTAACTATGATGCTCTGATTTCTTAGTTTCAGAGCTCATTAGCCCCTTTCTCTAGTTCTGATTTAGGAGTGGATTTTGAAAACTTTAATGAAAATATTTGGTCTAAAAGAGGCAAAAACAAACAAAAAATCTCCCCAGTGAAGGAAAGAATGCAGAGTAAATTCAGAGTAATTTTACAAAATTAGAGAGCTGGCAGAGACAAAATTAATAGAGATGTCTTAAACAAATGTGATTATGACCAGAATATGCATTAATCCTTCAATTAAAAAAAAAAAAAAAGAAAAGAAAACAAACAAACAAAAAAACCCCACCAAACCAGTGCAGAGTATGGCAGAGACACCCTGAAATCAAAAAGGGTTTAAAAATGAAGTCTTGATGGTTTGATGCTGCAAGTTCCCAAGCGTGTATATATAAGTACTCAGCATTTCATGATATTTGGATTTTGCTGTGGAAATGAGGAATAGACACTTAAAAATGGAACATAATCCATGTCTATTGTCTTGTATATTACAGATACCTTTTTATTGTTACCGGTTAACTAAGAAGCAAATCTACTTATCTCCAGGATCAGTTTTGGTAATTACATTAAAATGGCTAATAAATGAGCAAGGATGTATGAAGGTGATGGCAAATTTTTCCAGTTAATCTTATTTCATCATGAGCCATGATCAAAGTTTTATCATTTTAGACCAAAAATGCCTCACAGGCATGGCAACATGTAACTGACTGATGTCACTCACAGATTTATGGTTTGGTTCCTGCTTCCTCTGCCTAGAATGAAAATTTTCCTTTCAACCTTTGAAGCAAACAGAGCTATTCATTACCTTTTGGATGCCACACCAGTTTAATCACATTGATAGAGGGCTATGCAATCAAAGTGACAGTTCAGTGATGATTTGCATCATGCCTAACTCATTACTTTGTGAAGGATTTGGCATGCCAATCAATGGAAAATGACACACAGTCCCTTGAAAAATGACAGTAATCAATTTTCCACCAATTGGCAAGAGAAGTCCTTGACAGACTTACAAGTTAGGGTCAAAGCCAAATATTATTTGACATGTTTCTTACTTAGCTGTCATTTTGCAAATACTGAGGGTATTTATTAAAGCAGTAACTTCTTTTTCTTTAATATTAAAAACTTTATGCCCTTCAGGATGTCTTTTTATTTTCTATGAAAGTTCTTGAATGTACAGATGTTCTGTGTTCATGTTGAATTCTGTTATAGCTTGGAATACTTCTAAATGAACGTTGTCCATTTTTAGCATCCTAATAATGCCAGTAACACCCTGTGACAGCATTGATAATGTCCTTCAGTAGAATCCTTGTCTATTTCCCAGAGCAATTATGTTTATCCTTCTTCAAAAAGCATTGCACAGTTCCTTGACACTTCCTTAGGCTTTCTTAGGAAGACGGAGCTTTCCACCGCACAACTGCATTCAGAATAGGTCTGCATCAGCCCAACGTAATGGTCTGCCCCACTGAATACAAGTCTTTAAAATACACTTCATTTTGAGTTAAGGGGGAGTGTTCAGTTGGGTTTTAAGAGAAAACACAACATTATTATAACTTTGAACACATAGAAAGTGATAAGTGACTGATCATCTGAACAGCTGTAAAGACGTTGCTGAGCACTTGGGAGGTCCCATATGCAGATCTTAGTTAACCTCTGAGTGCAGGCACAAGTGCTGATTTGGACTTTGCTCTGTGTTAATTTGGGCCTGGATGTTTTTAAGAACTCAGCAAGGTTTTTTTACACAGCCTCCATGGAGCTGCTAAAGAAAGGGGGCTGTGTGCCTGTTATTTAGGTGGGATTATTTGTCTTCTGAAATGTCAGTCTTTGTCCATGGGCTTTAGAGATATTCAAAGTGAGCAGGTTAACCTGTTTATTCTTTTTTAAATGTCAGTACAAGTAGAAATGAGTTCTCTGCTTCTTACTAACTATTTACTTCTTTCCCTGTAAGGACAATTTAGTCCCAGCCATGTAAGTATTTCTGAGGCTATGCTTATCAGGGAACTAATTTAAAACACACTGAAAAAGTGAATAAAGAAAAACATATTTTTTTCAAATGTTGCAACTTGTTTTTCAGATGAACTAGTGTTATTAAGTGGCTTTTAACTCAGAAAATATCAAGGTAGTGTAATTAATAGGGCACTTCATTGAGGAGATGGATCAGAAAAAGCAGATAATAGTATGGTGTATCTGAAAACAAAATTAATGATGAAATGAAATTTATGTTTAGATGAAGTGTATAAATATATGTGGTGACATCAGTTTTTCTGAGAATTCTTTTCTTTTTTTTAATCAATATTCTCTCAGCATGAATATATGCGGTGTTTATTTATGCATGTTAAAACTAACCCAGAAAATGGTATTGCATCATTTATATTGGAAAATAATCTAGTAATATATACCTATTACTCTGAAAATTCTTTCTATATCTAGTCAGTAAAAGGAGCTATATACATTCTAAATATGATATTTATTAACATCTCTGATTGATTGTTAAAGCAGTGTGATGTTATCCCAATTCATATTCATTTGATGCCTTTGGTTCACAATTCTTTTTTTGTAATGTATTATTTTTAACATGTTACTCTGGAGTGCTGATTTTAAAATAGATATTATCAGGCAGCTTTACAGAATAAGTCCGTGAGGGAAAAGCATGATTTTCTCAATTCTGGATAGCTATTGCAATATTACTTTACAACATAAATAATAGAAATAGGCTGAGTTTTGTGTTTTAGGCTTGGTATGTATACAAATATATATAATGAATATCACCTGTGATGGGATTAAGAGTAGGTAGTGTCTTTACAAAGGAAGAATTGTCTAAAAGGGAGTTGGAAGAGAAACGGAGGAACTAAACAGTTTGTCTATGTGTATGTAAACCACAAAAGGGCCTCTGCTAAGTACCTTACCTTGAACCTTGCTGTAAATCAGTAGGGGGTCTTTCTGAAGATAGCAGACACCGAACACAGCCTGAACTTCTGAACTTTTAGGGCAGAGCACAGGCTTAATAGACTACTGAATATTAACTTTCCCACCTAGAGAAGTGAATAACCTAATTGAAACGAACGTATGATGTATGATGCAGGTGGGTTGCATGTGAAGGGGGACATGTAGTAGGCATTTTGGGAAAGATTGTAAATCCTGAGTACCTTAGCCAATGGGGAAAGGGAAAGGGAAATTTGCATCTTGGAATTTAGGATAAAAAGGGAGCTGCGTCTCCCAGTAATTTGAGAGACCCCACAGGGAATTGCCCCATGGACGTTCCCTTTATTCGCATAAAGTCTTACAAGACTCATCAGTCTCTGTTGTGAACAGGAACTTCTAAATCGGATTAATTTTGCCTTACACCTGCAATAAGTTTTTAAAAAGAAACTGGAAAAATGAAAAAAAAAAGTTTAAAAAAATCTAAACTTTTAAAAAATAATTAAACCCCACACACGCACACACAAAAAGGGCAAACCAACACAAATAGGATATTTACAAGCTTAATAAAGATTTTTATAAAAATATACATAGCTAATATAATACCTTCAAACCAAACCTTTTTGTAAGAAGGAATATAGTGTTTCCAGGACCATAGTGGGTTTCTTTCCTTTTCTTTCCTTTTCCTTTTTCTTTTTTATTTTTTTCCCAGATACATCAGGAATCCAGTTCTCGTAAGTAATGCAGAACAAACTATGTGTAACACAGTTATAAAAAGGCACATAGAACACTAGTGTTGACAGTTCTGGTGCAAGTGACCATTTTACCTGCTTGAAGCCCAAATCCTGAATTTTTGTTTCCCACATTCCAATTAACTGCAGGGAATTTAAGATACTTAAGCTTCACATACACTATGGTTCGTGTCTTTCTTCAACAGGAGAAAAAAAAAAATCTTTGAGACAGCTTGCATTTTCCTGTTAAAAGTGTTGAAAATATCTTTGGGTGAAAAAGCTGTTTCTTGCTTAGCTCTTCATATTGATTTATTCAAATATATAGACCTATTCTGCAAGGGTTCAACTTGCACATCATTGGAGATAAATAATACTACAAAGAGCTTATGGTATAAACAAGCCAGATTAATGAGAAAAGAAAATATCCCTACATAATAAATGGGAGATTGTAAACAGGAAACTTGCCTAAGGAAGGCTGGCTGAGTGCCAAACTTGAATCTTTTTATCCAGAATCCTGGTTCAATTTCTCCAACACAAAACTGTCATCCCTTGTGCAAAGCCTGTAACCCTTCTTTTGATATACAGCTCAAGCTGAAATTTTTAAAGAAAAAGATAAAATCAATCTATTCCACTCAGTCTCTTGCTATGACATTGCACAGCTGGATTCTGAATTTGTATATTTAATACATCACATTGCCACTTCAGCACTTTTATTATCTGTCCACTTTAACAGATGGCCACATCTTAGTGCAGAGGCAATATTTATTGAATGAATGATAACTTCCATTACATTTGACCAACTTCCCCAAATTTCAGAAGATTCTGTATTTCACTGACCTGACAGGCAGCTATAATGTTAACCTAGTGTGATGATGTGAATTCATTTCTGAAGCATCACTGGGGACCTATGCATACATTCAACAGAAAGCAGGAAAGAACAGAAAACAAACAAACAACAAAACCCCTTTGCACAGTCCAAAAGATATTCAGAGATTTATCATTTGCCTCTGTATATTTTGAAATGTTTGCCAGTACTTTTTCTTCTTCAAGTCCTAAAGTACAAAGGCATTTGCAAGGAGTGTTATAGACTTCATATGCTTAGCCAGAGTACTTTTGTATTATTTTGCATAATCTCCCTTTTTTTCTTCTCTGTAAAATAGCATTGAAAAGTCAGAATCCTCTTAATCCATCACTTTAGAATACCAACGTTCATGCAGTTTTGTCTTGTTTTATACACAGGAAAATAAATGATAAAAAATGATTACAAGGTTGTGAATTAATGAGTGCTTCTGTTGATATCCCTCTGTGATGGTCTGAAACTTTTTAACTTTTCTTCTAAAAGTTCAAGCAGAGAAAGCTGAAGAGTGTAAATAAGTCACTATTGGGTGTAAGAAAGCAAAATAATGATTGTTTTAAACACTTCCATTGGATAGATAGAAATGTTTAAGAACTACTACTCAAAACAAAGTGGGGAAGTCTGCAGTCGGGGCAACTTGCTGGGCTATCTGGCTGCTGTTTCTTCTTCTCTTCTGGCTGAAGATAACACACTGACCTTGGAGAGCTAAGTTAACAGCCTTTTTGCTTTTTTACTAGCTCTACTTTCTGCCAGTGGGGTCTGGAGGGATTCCTTCTGGCTGAGGGGGGAGGCCCCTTGGGAAAGGTCCCCTTCGGGGGGAATGTGTCGGTGTGAGCTGAAATTCCCCCCCCACCAACAATAACCAGGCTAGCTCAGTCTGGAAGCAAATGAAAAGCTGTATTTACAAGCAGAGTCTAAAATCTACAATGAAATGCAATGAATATGTACAAATATACAAAATTCACAACATTCACAAATATATACAATCAACAGAAAAAGCACAATCGATCTCCCTTAGCTTCCCCCCAAGGGGACCCTCCCAAAGGGGCCTCCCTCTCCCAGGAGCTTCCCCCCCAGACCCCCCTGGACAGAGAAGCAGAGTTAGTTAAGCAGAAAATTGTTAACTTAGCTGCCAAGGTCAGTACGTGTTATCTTCAGCCAGAAGAGAAGAAGAAACAGCAGCCAGACAGCCCAGCAACTTCCCCCACTGCAGAACGCAGAATGTGCCGAATGCCTACTTTGTTTTGGGTAATAGTTCTTAAACATTTCTATCTATCCAATGGAAGTGTTTAGAACAATCGTTATTTTGCTTTCTTACACCCAATAGTGACTTATTTACATTCTTTCACTTTCTCTGTACTGAACTTTGCAAGGAAAAATTAAAAAGACAGTTTCAAACCATCACAGTCCACCCCTTCTAAACAATTCCATTGGCTGCTACTATCATTTATCTAATCTAAAATAATATCTACAACAATAGGTGAATAAAGACTATAGTCTTTCTCTGTTGGAGTGTAGTTTGCCTCTGAGCCTCTGTAGCCACGACCCCAGAAACCAAGAGGACGTCCTCGTGTCTCCCCTGGAGCTCTTTGCCATAAGCACCAGGTTGGACCATTGTCACTCGTGGCCGTGTACAGAATGTTCTTAATGTCTGGACCAGTTCGGACAGGTCCCAGACCCATCGCTTGGACTACCTCTCGCTTGATCTGGTCAAAGGCTGCTTGTTGCTCAGGACCCCATTGGAAACTGTTTCTCTTTCGAGTCACATCATAGAGAGGTTTCACAATCTGACTGTATCCAGGAATGTGCAGTCTCCAAAATCCCACTATGCCTAAGAAACGCAGAGTTTCTTTCTTGTTGGTGGGATTTGCCATGGTGGAGACTCTGTTTATCACATCCATTGGGATGTGACGGTGACCATCTTCCCACCGCACTCCCAGAAACTGGATTTCTCTGGCAGGTCCTTTCACCTTGTCTCGCTTGATAGCGAAACCAGCTTGCAAGAGAATGTCAATGATTTTGTTACCTTTCTCGAAGACTTCTTCAGCAGTCTCACCCCAGACGATGATGTCATCGATGAACTGAATGTGTTCTGGAGCTCCACCTTTCTCCAAAGCATCATGGATCACTGCATGGCAGATGGTTGAACTGTGAATCCACCCCTGGGGCAAACGATTGAATGTGTACTGAATGCCTCTCCAGGTGAAAGCAAACTGAGGCCTGCATTCCTCTGCTATGGGAATAGAGAAGAAAGCATTAGCAATGTCTGTGGTAGCATACCATTTGGCCCGCTTGGATTCCAGCTCATATTGGAGTTCCATCATGTCTGGTACAGCTGCACTCATGGGTGGAGTTACTTCATTCAAGGCACGGAAATCAACTGTCAGACGCCACTTCCATTCTGCTTTCTCACAGGCCAGACTGGACTGTTGAAAGGTGAATGAGTTTTGCTGATGACCTTCTGACTCTCCAACTGACGAATCAAGTTTTGAATGGGCACCAAAGAGTCACGGTTGGTTCTGTATTGTCTGTGATGCACAGTTTGAGAAGCAACCGGCAGCTTTACATCCTCTATCTCATGTTGTCCCACAACTGCAGATTCATCTGAAAGCTCAGGTCTAATGGACAACTTCAATTTTCCTCCATCAATTTCTACAGTTGCTATTCCAAAAGCCCATTTGTAACCCTTAGGGTCTTTAAAACGCCCTTCTCTCAGAAAGTCAATTCCCAAAATAGAAGGTGCATTAGGACCTGTTACAATAGTATGTTTCTTCCACTGCTTCCCAGTTAAACTTATATCAACCTCTATCTTAAACAACTCTTGAGATCCACCAGTGACTCCCTGAATAGTTATAGATTCTCCCCCTTGATAATTTGATGGTATTATGGTGCACTGAGCTCCTGTGTCAACCAAGGCCCTGTACTTCTGAAATTTTGAAGTGCCAGGCCACTGGATGTACACATCCCAATAGATTCTGTTATCTCCATTCTCCCTTACCTCCCCCTGGCGGAAGGCAGGGCACCCCTAATGGTGGGGATTACCTCCACATGTACAGCTGGCACAACGTCCAGCATCAGAATTAGGATCACTGTTGGAGCTATCAGAGTTGTTCTGGGAAACTGAGGAAGCGACAGTTACCCTCCTGGTATTGCTACCTCGGGATCTGCCCCTCTGCAGCTCCCGTAACCTCTTGAAAAGATCAGAAGTTGGTTGACCATCCCATCTGTTCATGTTCTCACCAAACTGATCACGCAGAGTTATCCAGATGCTGCCACGTGATTGCCTCTGCTGTCTGTTTTGGTTTGACCTATTCTGGAATGGCCTTCTTGGAGCACGTCTGTTTCTGACAGCTGAAACTTGTATCCATCTGGAGGAAGAGGAATTAGAATCATCCCCCTTCATCAAGTTGGATATGGAGGTTTTAAGTTCCTCCTTCAGCTCTTTCATGCAATTCTCCATCTTTCCAGACAGAGTTTCAATGGCTGAAACCAAAGAAGTACGTGCAAGACTATCCTCCAATTGCCTCATTTGGTCAGTGAAATGGCCAAGAGTAGGAGGCACTCCACCATAATTTCTTGCCACAATCCTGCTTGCCAGAATAGTGGCATAATTAGGAGGAGCAAGCTTAATGAGCTTTTTGGCAAGGCCTGTTCCAACAGGAATTTCATCAGGATTCAGAGTCTTATGATCTCCATACATTACTTCTCTCACAGCAAACTCTCTCAGACGCTTGATTCCCTCAGCTATTGTGGTCCAAGGCTTAGGGTTCCATGGTAAATCATCTCTGCTGGGGTACCTCAGCGAGACTGTCAGTAGGAGGCGTGCCCACAGAGAAACTTTACCAATGCACTTGCCTAGATGCCTGTCTATGCCGGTATCCTTTGAGAGCATCCCCAACTGAGAGGCCGACTTGTCACCTACCACCAATGCTGGGGCTCCCATATCAAAACACCTGGCTAGCCAAGGCAGGACTGGCTCATTATCTCCTCTGATGTAATCCTTCTTCACATGTCTAATTTCCTGTCTGGGTGCATTAGCTGACTGTATGTCATCCTCCTCCTCCTCCTCATCATCATCCTGAGGTCGCTGTCCCCATAATCCTATTTTAATCCTCCGTTGAATTTCCTTGAGTTCAGAGGCACTACCAGCAGTTGCTAATCTACTAGGGTCTACATCCTGACCTACATCTCCATCATCCATGTGGGGTCTCAAGAGGTCTACCAGAGTTTTAAGGCTAACCCTCTCTTCCTCATCAGAAGGATCTTTCTTAACAGAGGGACCCTGAGTAGAAGGACCCTCATCTCCATCTGCACCATCTCCTGCAGCATCTGCATCTCCTCCTGCAGCTCCTTTGCGCTTTCTGGTTACAGTGGCCACCAAATTTACTGGCTTGGTTTTCACATTCACAGCAGAGTTGGAAGAGCAAGTAGCCTTATGTCTTTCTTGATACAGTGCTATCAGTAGCCATATGATTATTCCAAGAAGCAACAAAATTAAGATTAAGGCTAGTACAAGATATCTAGGGTACCACTGGTTACAAAGACCCTCTGTAGTTGTAAGAGGAGTAACAAACTCATATGTGTCTGCTAGCAGATCCATAGTTGAGTTACCATAGCTTCTTAGCCCAATAAGACCACAACAGAATTCATCAACATTCAGTAACTTGTTCTTAACCCAAAGAAATGACTTATATGCCACATATCTCACAATCTTGTCTATCATGCAGGAAACAGCCCATCTGTAAACAATCACACTGATAACAGAGGAAATAAAATTACTCAAAATCCAAAACAGCTTCATTTTGCTTCCTAATCTGAGCAGAAATAAATCACAAGCAATCGAGCCCCGAGTTGGAGAGCCAAAAATAATAAGTGTGTCGGTGTGAGCTGAAATTCCCCCCCCACCAACAATAACCAGGCTAGCTCAGTCTGGAAGCAAATGTATTTACAAGCAGAGTCTAAAATCTACAATGAAATGCAATGAATATGTACAAATATACAAAATTCACAACATTCACAAATATATACAATCAACAGAAAAAGCACAATCGATCTCCCTTAGCTTCCCCCCAAGGGGACCCTCCCAAAGGGGCCTCCCTCTCCCAGGAGCTTCCCCCCCAGACCCCCCTGGACAGAGAAGCAGAGTTAGTTAAGCAGAAAATTGTTAACTTAGCTGCCAAGGTCAGTACGTGTTATCTTCAGCCAGAAGAGAAGAAGAAACAGCAGCCAGACAGCCCAGCAACTGCCCCCACTGCAGAACGCAGAATGTGCCGAATGCCTACTTTGTTTTGGGTAATAGTTCTTAAACATTTCTATCTATCCAATGGAAGTGTTTAGAACAATCGTTATTTTGCTTTCTTACACCCAATAGTGACTTATTTACATTCTTTCACTTTCTCTGTACTGAACTTTGCAAGGAAAAATTAAAAAGACAGTTTCAAACCATCACAGGGAAGCAAAGGGAGCTTGGTTGTGCTTTTTCTGTTGATTGTATATATTTGTAAATGTTGTGAATTTTGTATATTTGTACATAGTCATTGCATTTCATCATAGATTTTAGATCTGCTTGTAAATACAGCTTTCATTTGCTTCCAGACTGAGCTAGCCTGATTATTGTTGGTGTGGGGGGAATTTCAGCTCACACTGACACACCATCTCAGAGACACTGAGGAACAGCAAAGTTAACAGAATAGGGATAGAAATACAGAATATTTCACAGTATCACAGTATATCAGAGATTGGAAGGGACCTCAAGAGATCATGAGGTCCAACCCCCCTGCCAAAGCAAGGTTATCTAGGATAGCCCACACAACAACGCGTCCAGGTGGGTATTGAATGTCTCTAGAGAAGGAGACCCCACAACCCCCCCTGGGCAGCCTGTTCCAATGTTCTGTCACACTCACTGTAAAGAAATTTCTCCTCATGTTGTGGAGAAACCTTCCATGTTCTAGTTTGAACCCATTGTTCCTTGTCCTATCACTGTGCACCACTAATGTGTGCCTAACTCAGTCACAACCCTGCTGTTGTCTCTAGACATTACTTTACAAAACTCTTTAGGACACGGCAAGAGTTTTCTTAATTTATGTGCTGGTTTGGGGCCAGACAGATCCTCTCTTGCCCTGAGAGGGACAAAAGAATGACACTCACACAAACGGATTGGAGAGTGATGGAAATTTTAAATGGAAAAACAACTGGTGAAACTACAGAAACTACAAATTATAGTGCCAAGAACATCCAAAAGCGTACAGAGCCCCTTACATAACACCCAAAGGCTTCCCTATTCTTCCCTTCTCCCACCTGAGGGTATACTCAAAACCACCAGGGCTCTTTCTTCCCCCCTCCCACCGCTAGGCTAGTCTCAGACTGGCCAGGTGTGAGACAGTCCCCTTCCCCCCCCCCCAACCTCTTTCTCCTCCTGGCATTAGGCCTAGACAGGCCTAAGAGGCCTTGAGATACTCCCCCACCATTACCCGATAAGAGAGCATCTCCCATGGGAGCAGAGAGGGAAGAAAGAGAAAGGGAATGACTTTGCAGATGGATTTATAGGGGGCAGGATTTATGGGTAGAAATACGCTATTTCCTGTGTCCACCTTATTGGGTGGACACTGGGGACACTGGGGAATGCAACCTATGTGGCAGCAACAGAAGGCACCCAGCCTAAACTGCCACATACAGCATCCAGAAAAGTCTGGCAAAGCTATTAGGGGTATCAGGACAAAAACAAAAGAAAAGAGAGAGTAAGTTTTGATATTGCACCAGATGAGCGTACTGGCTGCTGGAGGAAGAGGTGTATGCCACTCCAGTAGCAAAAGGAGGGAGGGTGAACGCAAGACTACATTCTTTGCACAGCATTGGACACTAAAGACAAGCTAGGTTGGACAACAGGAATGAGCTGCAGAATTCAGATTCAATCCCTTAACCCTAAACAGAGGTCCTTCGGAAAGTGTGGGGCTTTAAAAACCAAAGGGCATGCATCCTATGAGAAACTCCTCTCTACAGGAATTATTTACGCTCCAAGTGTCCACCAGGCACACTATACCATTTTAGGAGCTGAATTCACCTGGTCATATTCTAAAGTTTTCCACTTGCTTAGATCCAGTGTTTAAAATTAAACGGAGGTTTAAGGAAGGAACAATTTTCTGTCAACTCTACCCTTGGTTCTGCTAAAGATTTTGTTAATAAAATTATGTTCTAAAAATGTTCTTTGTGAGTAGCCTCTTACATTAAACCATCAAGGTCAGTTCTGGTATTTGTAACTGTTTACACAATGCAATTTCTTCATTCATGTAGTTAAGAAAATCATTTTTTCACTCAGGCTGGTTCTTAGACAACTTATTATAAATGCTCTTTTTATAGTGTCCAGGATTTCCTGTCTTTCCTCTCAGGCAGAATGAAGTAATGCAGACAAAGCAGCCTTGTGATCATCCTGCTGACTACCCATCCCTTTGGGACAAGATATCTTATTTTCTTACAACTTTCTTGGATTTTTTGGTTTTGTAGTTTACCGAGGTAGAGGGGGACATAATTTTTGTTGCATCAACACCCTCTCTTCCAACAAATATTTTTTTTCTTTTTAATAATAAAGCTGCTATTTAATTTCCCTAGGACTGAAAATACAGTGGTGAGGATGAAACACCCTTATAGACTTTTTAGTGGACAAGCCTAGCAGATTCACCTCTCATTTTGAAGAACTATAAAGACAGGAATCATGAGTCAGGAAGGGAAGGAACTTCATCAGTGAGCTTTGCTACCCAGAAATTAGTGTGCCATTGCACATTAATTTTCTGTTTTCTGCTCATTATATGTTATTCCCCTCTTCCAAAGAGTTTAGTTATACTTTTGGAGATAAGTTATACTTTGGGAGATTAGTCATCTAATCAGGGAACATAAGATTTCAGGGACACAACACAGTTTATAGAATAACAAAGGATGAACAACTCAAGTGAATAATTCAGGAACTATCCATAGGCTCTGAATTGTTTATATAAACTATTTGGTAAATGCCTACGCATAGTTATCACATTCACAATAATCAGAAACAGTTTGGGAACAAACGCTAAATCTCCCGTATAATTTATTTTCCAGAAACAATTCTCTGGAGTTGCTCTCAGTGGCACAATACCAAAAGGTACTGTGCATTAAGTGGAACTTGGCTATGTCCCAAGCAGGATATAGTGGTGAATGTTTGGAGTACAATCTGTGATATATAGAGAAACACTTGTCTCCCTCCAAGCTGAGTTGCAGAGACCAAGTCACAGATGTGTTGTGTGCCAGACTAGAGCCCTTGAAGCTGCTCTCTACAACCAGGAACTAATCAAATCAGTGGTGAAACACACGTGATAGAAAGAGTAGTTAAAAAAAATGAAAAAAAAAAAAAAAAGCCCATCAGAAACAAGTAAGAAACCCTAACAACAGTAACAGACAACAAACCCTTAAGACAAAAAAAACCCAAACAATTAAAAAGTAGAGATCTGAAGAAAACACAACTTGAAAAAAACAAACAACAACAAAAAAAAAAACCAATATTTTTTTTTTTTTTATTAAGAACTGTGAGCAACTCTTGACCTTTATTGCTGGACTGAAAAAACCCCACACTATTCCTGTTCTTTACTGCCTCATGTGAGAAGAATAGCTGAATATTTTGTTTCATTTTGTTTCCCTTGCATGGTTTTAAATGTGGCTATTTTCTGGGGGTTAGTTTATTTGTTTCTCTTTGCATTAACATTCGAGTCCTTATCTTACCTGCTTTACATGAGGAATCTACAGATGGCAAAAGTCTAATGGCAATGAAATTTGAAATCTAAGGCACCAAAAAAGAGATTACTTTGTTGTTTTTCAGTCCAGTCCAACATTGTGAACTATTGCTTTCATTTTCAAAGCTGGACATTCTTGTGTTATAATTTATTTAGCATACCACAGTCAAAATGTGCATAAAAGCATGCAGAATAAAAATTCTTATTTTTTCATCACAGTTTAACATTATTGAAAAAAAAATTCTTTCCAGTTCTACTGAACACGTACAGTTTGGGTAAGTGTATTCTTGACTGTAGACGATAACGGAAAAGCTATCCATTCTTCAGTGGAACTGAAGCAGTTTTATCATTGATTTAAACGCATTGATTTTTATTTTGTCTTGGTATAACAGGTACTTAATTTTAGCCAAATTTTTCAGATTTTTAGTGTGGACAAGAAAATTATAATAAAGTTTCCCCAGTGATAATGACTTCTTTAGGGAGTATTTTCTCCCTGTCTATTACAATAAAGGCTGTTACTCTCCTTTCTCAGTGAAGTTTTCCTGAATAAAAAAACCATCTGTGGCTACATGGAAAAAAAAAAAAAAAGAACTAAGAAACATTTCTTCCTAATCAGTCTATCGAAATGTAGTTTGCTCCTTGTAAAAGAGGAGCTCTGAACCACAATGAAAGGGCCTTGATTTTGTAGGTCTAAGCGATAATTGAGCCACAGTCATTCTCAACTTGCTTGTTTTTCATTGGGATTGTAGCTAGCCAGATTCCTATAAAAAAGTCACAGAGGGCACAGAAAAGTCTTTCAAAAGTAGAGTCACATGAATATCCAAATTTTAGAGACCAAACGTGAAAATAGAGATTTTTAGGCAAATTATACACTTCATAGAGAATAAAAAACAGTATTCACTTTTGTCTTCACACTGAATGAGTTTGGGGAGCAGAATTTTTGAGATTTCCTTTTTTTGTTTGTTTAAATTTTTTTGCTGTGTTTTTGTTTTTCTGCTTGTTTCTTTGTACACTGATAAGGTAGCCATATTTGACTGTGAATTGTGTAACAGCTTAGCACAAGGACTAACCTGCCTGCTCCCCCAACACAAAAGTGAGGGGAAGAGCTACACACACAACTCAGGATGAGATAAAGAGATAAGAGTTTAATGTAACATAAGATATCATAAGCACAATGCATAATTACCTTAGCTAATAATCTAATAACGCAATGCATGATTACCTTAGTTTAGCTTATTTGCAGAAAAAGTGCAGTGAAATACACGGGCAAAAAAAAGCAGCATAAACCAGAAAACCAAAACCAGCACCTACCCAACTCCCACTCTTTCTCCTGCCATGCCTGCAGAAAAGAGACAACACTGTCGTGGAGAGGGGGATTAGGGATGGAGGATGGTGATTATTAATTATGAATTATGAAAATATGAATTATGAAAATCATTATTATTAATAACTTTATATATATTGATTCGGATGCACGGTTGTAATAATATAGACCATCACTGATTTAGTATTTACAATTATACCCAATTATAATATTTACAGTCAGTTTCTAATTTAGGGAATGAAAGGGTGCAGTTCCACCGCTTGTCCACTAAATGGAGACTTGACAAGATGCTTGCGGCTGCTAGCTATGTATAGAGATATTTATAATGTTATCACGAGGCAAGTTAAGCTGGAAATATCAAGCGGCTACACGTGGGCACTTTGAATATAAGGTTACTGAATGTTATACACATGAAAGATACATTCTGTCTGTGTGGCAAGAAAAATTGCCTGGTCACACTGGCTCGCTGGTTATGTGCCTGAGGCAGGTCCCGTTCGGGCGGCGACTTTCTTTCTCCCTCCTGGCTCCTCTCTCGGGGCTTCCCTCAGTCCTTTTGACTGGGTCTATGACACCTTCGGCAAAGGGATCTCCTTTGCGGGTTCCTCAATTGTCCCGGTGGGCTGGCTTCTATAACCACAGAGGTTTTCAGTATGCTTATGTGTGAAAAGACTTACAGCTGACGCATCACGAGTCACATAACGAGTGAAAGCAAAAGGAGAGAGCAACGTAGTAACAAATGGAGCAATACTTATAGATACTCAAGGCTGGAGCTAGCCAATGGGCACACTTGCCAACAACCTGCTTCCACCTATAGAAAAGGTGAAGCTAGAATTATGCCCTTAGATGGCAAGAGCATAGGCATGCCATTGAGATAGGTGCCTGCAGTTGTTTACTCCCTTATCAGACAGACTGGTGGCTGAGCCTTTTGTCCTCCTCTCCTGAAAGGAGGGTGGAAGGGGGGACTTCCCAGAACATGTTGGGACAAGTTAGCTGGTATCTGGGTGCATAATTCTGGGCATGTGATGCCTTCACTACAAACACCCAAGAAAACCAGAACCCAGAAGTAACAACAGGAACAGGAAGCCTCCCATGTTACAATCAAGCCACATAATACCTTGCTCCAGTTATCACTTTCACTTTTTAAAGCTGGCATGACTTCATCCTGGTATGAATAACAGGAGCAGGGTTAACTGAATCCATGAGAGATGTTATTTCAAAACAGAACAATGAAATTCAACATTTTAAGACAAAATCTGTGAACTACTGTGGCTTGGGCTTCTGTGTTTTCCAGGAGAGCTTGAAGCAACTAGCTTGAAGACAAGTTCACAAATCAATTTGCTTGGCCGAATGTGTCTTCCTGATTTCTTTAATCCAGTATCTCTGAAAATCCATCTAAGATTTTGATCTCACAATTTCTTCAAAGAAAATAAGGAAATCAAGGAGTTAAAAGGAAATTTGATGTATGAAGCAGGTTTTAAGCCTTGTAAATTAACAACAGTGATCTGTGGAGTTGTTTGTTTTTGTTTTGAATAAGCATTTGTAATACTATTTTTATAATGCTATTCCGTTAAGCAAGCATCACTGAAGAACTGAATAAATATCTTTGTAAAACACAATTCCAGAGTACGTTACTAAGGGTAACTTAAAAAAAAAAACAACAACAACAACAACCCAGCATTCTTTGATCCACTTTATGATACAAAGCACCTGCAAGTTTTTAGAGTTACTCCAAAAAAGAAAGGGTTAATTGCGATTTGTGAGGAATGGAATTTACTGAGTTCCTCCATGTTACAACAAGTGATCTGATCTCAAAGGAAGGATTAAATAGGATTGCTGGTGGGAAGACAGCCCCCAAAGATAAGGGAATGGTTGGGATGGGAAGTGAAGCACATTGCAGACAGTGCCTGACCAATAAAATTATAAATGGAAATGAAACTGCTAATTTAGAAGAGCTTCCTATGTCATTAGCATCTACTTTTCTGAACAGGTAAAAATTAAAAGTGTGAATAGCTTTTGGGGCACAAGTCGACATCAGTAAAGCTCCATCTTGCTGACCACAGCCATATGCTACTTTTGCTGAATTAAACACTTTGAAAACAGTGGAAGTCTGATTCACCTGTCAAAAAGTGTTAAAACTCTTGGCAGAGCTGAAATTAGAAGTTTAAAAGGCTTATTTTATTGTACCTTCTGTAGTAATTCTGTACCTTTAATTTTCATAATCTGTTCAGCTTTAAATTCAACATTTATTTTTAACACATATATTTTAATGAAACATGAAATACAAAATGGAACTCCAGTGTGCCTCCTATGAACATGGAGAGAAATCCTAATTGCTTGTTTCAAAAGTGTGAAGCTCTTTCTAATTTTCCAGCAGCCAGGTTCCTTAGACAGCACTCAGTATTATAACTATTTATGCCAATTGTGCTATTTCATGCATAAAATTACTGCATTATTGTTGGAATAGATGCTGGAGAGATATCTAAGCAGGGTGTAATCACTTCACTTTCTATCAAATTGTGCTTCTGAAAGGTATCATAAATTTTATTAGAAGGCAAGAGGCTAATGGAAGCCAATCAATGTTAATGCTGATAAAATTGCTTGCATTTTATATTATAAAATGGGGAGATATTTTTATCAGAAGCTTCCCTTTTGTTTTATTAAGAGTACAATGGATTAACACAGGGTAGTGAGTCAATCTCTCCTGTTCCTCTTGCTTTCTTAGTTTACAAAAAGTTTGTTTTGAGGTGTTTTCTGACCTTTGATTTTGTAAAATGAGTAAAAAGTATATACCACACACATTCGGGTCTGCTGGTTTGCGCAAAGCTTCAATGGTGAGGTGAATCTCTGGTGAAAATATTAATGTCCTAAATGTTATTTGGTCTTTCTGTTGTTCAAGGAAATTATTTTCTATTAGGCTACCTATTGAGTCAGTGGGGAAGGATAAGTTTTATGACTCCCCAGCTTATTTTTAAAGCTCTGCAGTAAAAGAATTAGAGTGGATTTTGTTTTGGGAAGGATGAGGATTCAACAATAAAGAAGGTAAAAGGAGCTTTTACACATCACGAAGTAATTGAATGTGACTTAAAGACATTGGTCTAGTTTGATGGTAAATTAAAAGTTCTTTTTTTCACCTGTTAATAAAATTTTCTATTTAGCAGAACCACATTCATGCACTCATTTAGAAAACAACTATCTCAGATTAATTTTTATTTTTTTAAGAGTATCAAGCAAATATGTTTGTTTCTGTCCCATAAGCAGGGAACCTGAAGCACCAAATGGTGATGAGCCAAGCCTTATAAGGAAAATGTGGTAGAATTTATATTGAAAAGGAAGGGAGAGGATCACAGTAGGATTTGGTGGATGCACTGGGCACTTGCAAACTATGTGTAGTTTGCCATGCACTGGCACTGTGGGAAGAGCATCATTTAAGGTTCTAAAAATCCCAATTCAAACACCTGCTTTGACTGACACAAATTCTTAGCTTCATTTGTAATATACATTGTCATTGCTTGTAGGGCAAATATTTACACTACTGCTTTTTAGACCATTATTGGAAGTATTATTAATAGTATTAGCATTATTTGCATTGTATTCATGAAGACCCCTCTGAGACAGGGTGGTTTGTGTCACATCCTATACAAACACGTGGCAAAGAACAGTCCTAGCACTGCTGGATTAGTAATCTAAATAGCTAAGACAAACAGAAGCTGGGAAAAGCTCTTTTAGGTATTGAGCATGCAGGAAGGTTTTTCTGTGTTTGGAAAGGCAGATGACAGGTAGCAGAGCTAGTATCAGCTCATAATTTTGCCACTGATTTTCTGTGTAATGAATTACTTTATCGCTCCACATTTTCTCATATTTCCGCAGGAGTACCTCCACCAAGTCATACCAGGTTTCCTCAAGGTCTACAATTGCTGGTGCCTAAAATTGGCTCTATCTAATGACAAAAGAGTCTTCAAGAGGGTTTGACCCACTACTGAATTTATGTGCCTGCTTCTGATAGTTATGCATATTCCTGTCAAAGCCTCCATAGTGTAACACTAGGTGTTAATGGAGTCACAGTAAGGATGGATTTGTTCTTATCCAGCTACATATTTTAATTCAAAGACCACATTACTGTTTAAGTGATAGATTAGATAAGGGCAAAACCTGTTTATTTCTTTTAATTCCAATTAGATTTTAAAATTCTATTTCTGGGTGGCTGCTGTTTGTTTTAGGATTTTATTATTATTTCATTATTACATTACCTTCATGTAACTTTTTATTTTCTAATTTAATTCTCCATTTTTAAAACACAGTTTTCTTCTTCACCCACTAATAGCTGCAAGACTGATTTTAGTTAATGAAATTTATAAACATAACAGAACAAAAGTGAATTTACTCTGAATCCAGCATGGTCAAGTTAAAATTATATTTTATTTTATAGCTTCAGCTTCACTGGGGAACCTAAGTCTCTCTGAAGTCTATTCTCATATGCTAAACCTGAGTATGCTTTTGTGTATCTATAGTGTAACACTGATTAGGTTATCTGACTTTACCCTCTGAAATCAGTGCCTTTAAAATACTTTTCTCAGGTGAACCTTGGTGAATAGTAGAGCATTAATTTTTCTGTGCTTACAGACACACATACAAAAAAAGTAATTTTAAAATGAAGTTCAAACTAGAAGTATTTATCATAAGTAGGTAAGAAACACTGTTATAATAATAATTTTGAACACACGCATCACAATCTTGGGAAGTGCACCTCTTGTGCCAGGACATTACATTTGTAAAATGACCTTTAGTTGTTCACAAAGGGGACCCACCAGGAATGGTAGACCCACCGTGTCCATAGACATGGATTTGCAGTATCACTCTCAGGCTGGCAGGCAGGTCTGGGGAGAAACAAGCAAGAGTAGCAAAAAATGAGAGCCTCAACTACTCTCTGCTCGCCCTATTTACAATATTCCTAGACAATTGTCCAGGCCGATATGTGAAGTACCCTGCTGATCATTTTTCCAAATCCCAGCAGGCTTCCCCACCAGTAAATACCTGTGAGGGACCTCTGCCCTTGCAGCGAGAATGGGTGTCTGTCACCAGGGCAGGGGGAGGCAATTTTGTGCCCCCATTCAAACCTCTACTGATAGAGGTGGGGGAAGAAGGGTTTGGAGCACCCTGTAACAGGCTGTACCTTTAATTTTTTCCACAGATCTTGAACAGAAAGTAGTAAAATGTAAATAAATAAATGTAAATAACTAAAATGTAAATAAATGTAACTAAATCACTATTGGATGAAAAAAAGAAAACAATGATAAGTTCTAAACAATCCATTGGACCGATACCTACCACAACAATTAGTTTGGTAAACAACCTTTCTCTCTTTTGGCTTCCTCACTGTGGGAGATACGAACTCCATGCTTCTGCTGGCTTCTGCTTTACCTTGGTTGCATTGTTTTGGCTAAGTTCTAATGTCTTTCTCTGCTCTTTCGCTTGTCCCTTTGTGTCCAGGGGTGTGGGAGGGGAGGAGGAAGGAGCAGGGAGAGAAGCTATTAGCTCCCCTGGTTTTTGGCCAGGGGGGTTCTTGTGCTGTTTATTAGTTGTAAATACCTGTAAACATTGTTAATAGTGTATTTTGTACGTATTCATTACATTTCATTGTAGATTGCAGCTTTGCTTGTAAATACAACTTCATTTGCTTCCAATTGGGCTTGGCTGGCAAACTTAATGTTGGGGGGGAATTTTCAGCCCACCACACTGTGAAATTTCAATCTGAAGGGCCCCTTGAAGAAAACACAGATGCTGACAAAGAAAGTGAAACTGTTTCCTCTGCTTAAGGCAGTGGTCACAATAACTGTAGTGGGATGTCAAGAAATTGTTTTCCTAGGTAAGGTACAGTTTTAGACAAGGCCAAGCACCAACCTCTCCAGCTAAAGCTGTGTACCTTATCTATGTCGATGAAATGTTACCAGGTGGGAAAGCAGACTGAACATTTTCTCAGTCCAGGAGCTGGGACATGAACTAACTAGCTGAAAGGCACCAAAACCAGATTGAGACCCTAGTTTTCTTATATTTATCAGATCTATGACCTGTGTGAGTAGCAGGAAGAGATTTCTTGTCTGTCTGCTTTGGAAGGACAATGGATATGTGGTTGCATTTGCTACCAGTTGATGAGGTTCTTTTGTGTTTTCTTTTTCAGTTCATTGGGGGTTTGGTGTTCTTTTTTCACATGTATGCTAGTAATGATATCCTTTTTTTCCCCAAGTATTACTTTTCTTATTACAGTCCAATTCAATGAAACCCAGACTCAGAGGGAAAAAAAAAAAAATCTCAAGCATATCTCTTCCTATGTGTACCACAACTGAAATCAGTTTCAGTTGAAGAGAGTTTGCAATGACATTGCAATGACTGCTGATGGCTACAATACATTTTTAATAGCCTAAACTCTGTATCTCTTTCTGTGAGTTAGGAAACCATTGGCACAGTAGCTGTAGGGATTCATGGAGGAGTATAGATTACCCAATATACAGATCTAATAATAGTTAATAAAATTTGGGCTTCATTGTAGCCTAAAAACATTCAAAATGCCACCTTCTCTGGGAAGTTACAAGACTGCTGTTTTGCAGGAATAAAAGTAAATCTATTTAGAATTTGTATTGTTTTAAGGCTCCAGGAACATTCAACATCCACTCAATCTCAATACAAATAACAACACTTGTGATAACGACTCTCAAATATAAACATCAGATAATTATGCTAACACAAGTGCTACAACCTAAACATTTTTTAGATGGGGATGGAAAACATGAATTATCAGCAGCAAACACAACAATGGAACAAAAATGTGCTCATGGCCAAGAAAGCCAATGGGATCCTGGGATGTATCAAGAAAGGTGTGTGTCCATCAGGTCGAGGGAAGTTCTTCTACCTCTCTACTCTGTCTTGGTGAGACCACACCTGGAATACTGTGTCCAGTTTTGGGCTCCCCAGTTCAAGAGAGACAGAGACCTGCTGGAGAGAATCCAACAGACACCCATGAGGATGATTAGGGGACTTGAGCATGTCCCCTATGAAGAGAGACTGAGATCTCTGGGGCTGCTTAGTCTTGAGAAGACTGAGAGGGGATCTGATCAATGTCTATAAATATCTCAGGGGTGGGTGTCAGGAGCAGGGGGGGCGGGCTCATGTTTCTCTGCAGACAGCATATGTGACCATATGGCTGGTTGCATGCCCTTGGGCTGTTCATTGGTGTTACTCTCTCATTATTATTATATGGATTGTTTATACATGCTTATGCACACACGTGTACTCAAAAAGAGTAGAGGAAGCCCTCCTCTGTGTATGCTAGTGTGTTACTTTCACCTTTATATTAATCTGCAAGGCTAACTGCCAAGTCATACCATAGGGTCAGGAAGATTATAAACATGCTTCTTGAAAGTATAGTCTAAGAAGATTGCAAGAATAAAGTCCTATTTGTGTTTCCTAGTCTGAACCTCCTGTTACCAGCTATTACAAGAAACAAGGTTAAAAGGTATTGAAGTTTCTGTTCTTCCTGTCACAGATTGCTTCTAGCTGCTGCAGTGACAATTTTTTCCATTTATTCTCTGCACCTACTATTTATCACAGTATCAGAGTATCACAGTATATCAGAGGTTGGAAGGGAACTCAAGAGATCATCAAGTCCAACCCCCCTGCCAAAGCAGGACCACTTAGGGTAGTCAGCATAGGAATGCATCCAGGTGAGTCTTGACAATCTCCAGAGAAGGACACTCAACAACTCTCCTGGGCAGCCTATTCCAGTGCTCTGTCACCCTCACTGTAAAGAAGTTTCTCTTCATGTTGAGGTGAAATCTTCTATGTTCAACTTTGAACCCATTGTTCCTTGCTTGCACCCACTCCTCAGATATTTATACACATAGATGAGATCCCCTCTCAGTCTTCTCAAGACTAAATAGTCCCAGGGATCTCAGTCTCTCTTCATAGGGGAGATGCTCAAGTCCCCTAATCATCCTCATGGCTCTCCATTGGATTCTCTCCAGCAGGTCTCTGAACTGGGGAGCCCAAAACTGGATGCAGTATTCCAGGTGTAGTCTCACTAGGGCAGAGTAGAGAGGTAGAGAAACTTCCCTCGACCTGCTGGACAAACAGCATTCATGCATCCCAGGATCCCATTGGCTCTCTTGGCCACAAGAGCACATTGTTGTTCCCAGGAGAATATGCTGTCCACCAGCACTCCAAGGTCTTTCTCTGTGCAGCTGCTTTCCAGCAGGACAACCCCTGACCTGTACTGATGTATGTTATTTCTCCCCAGGTGTAGGACCTTGCACTTGTCCTTATTAAACTTCATGAGGTTTGCCTACACCCAGCTCTCCAGCCTTTCAGGTCACATTGGATGGCTGCACAGCCTGGCAGGGTGTCAGCCAAGCCCCCCAGTTGCGTATCATCAGTGAACTTGTTAAGGATACTCTCAATGCCCTCATCCAGGTCGTTGACACTGAACAAAACTGGACCCAGTGCCAATCCTTGGGGGAGACAACTCATCACAGACCTCCAAGTTGACTCTGTGCCATTGATGATGACCCTCTGTACTGGGTTGAACCAGTTTTCAATCCGCCTATGCCACATCTCCTGAGCTTTTCTATGAGGATGTTATGGGACACAGTATCAAAAGCTTTACTGAAGTCAAGATATATGACAACCACTGCTCTTCCGTCATATACCCACTTGGTCAGAACTTCATAGAAGGCTATCAGATTAGTTAGACAGGAATTCCCCTCGGTAAGCCCATGTTGGCTACTCCTGATAACCTTCTTGTCTTCCCTGTGGTTAGAGATGACCTCCAGGATGAGGTGCTCCATCATCTTTCCAGGGATGGAGGTGAGGCTGCCTGGTATGTAGTTACCTGGGTCCTCCTTCTTGTCTTTTTTGAGGACTGGAGTGACATTTGCTTTCTTCCAGTCCAGGCACCTCTCCTGTTCTCTGTGGGTTTTCAAAGATGATGGAGAGAGGTTCAGCAACAGTATCATTCAGCTCTCTTAGCACTTGTGGATACATCCCATCAGGCCCCATGGATTTGTGTGTCTTCAGATGGTGTAAGAGATCTCTATTTATAATAATATATTACTACATTCCATGAGATCATCAGTGAGAGGTTTCACAAACCATTCCCATTAATGTTATTGCCACTGTTAAAAGATCAGTCCTTTTGAAAATTGCTGCTTTGAGTCTCCACTTGTGGCTTACAAGCCTGAGTTAGAGATGCTCTCTAAGTCAGAAACCATTAATTTTCCTGACGGAAGTTAAAGCTATGAAGTCATGCCATCAGATGGTTTTCCCATTCCAGTTTATTTGTTATATAGGTAAATTTAACTCCCTCTAAGTATCAGATTGTTTTGAAATGATGGTCACTCTGTTCCCAGAGATACTTCTATTCATCACTCCTCTTAGGCTTAAACTTTCAGTAGTGAAGGTTTCGGGTGTAGATTTAGAAAAACCTCTCTGTCTGTGACATTCAGAACTCCCAAACATTCATCTATTTTGAATAAAATTAGTAAGACATTCTCCATAACTTCAAAATATGATCCTAAACATGATAAGAAAAGGCAAAAGTCAGCTTGGAAATACTAACATATTCCCAAAATGTTTTCTTTATTTACATACTTCAACAAAAAGATTTTGAATCAGCTAGGCTAATCCAAGCTTATGAAATGCTGAAATCACAAAGGGAAAATATCATAAAAACAACCAATTCCAAGAAATAATTAATACCACCAGAAAAGTCAGGCTAGAAGGACCAAGATAAGGCAGAGTTTTTTAAAAAGCACTGGAAATGCAGAAGGTAGAAAAAAACTGCAGTGAGAGAAAAGTAGGGAAGTGCCTTTATATCTGGAATATTACCATTTTCTATCACTTTATAATGGATCTTTTACTAAGGAGAAGATAGAAACTTATATTCACCTTCTCAGGCTTCCTTCACTGTATTCCTTCCCCTCAGCTGCAGGCAAGCGGTGGGAGCTGCAAGAGTGTGCTGGAGGTTCTGAGACAGAGCCTGAAGAACAATCTGCACCTTGTGAAGAACACACAAATATGTACACACCTGGAACAAGGGGATGGGGGAAAACTGGGGACACGGCAGAGCCCAAATCATGTTCTCTTTTCTCTGATTCTGGAACAATCTTCACCTTGACTAGCAGGCTGATTTAACTGGACCCTCTTGTTATCTCTGGTGAGATCCTGCTTCTTC
Source organism: Indicator indicator (assembly GCF_027791375.1). NCBI lineage: Eukaryota > Metazoa > Chordata > Aves > Piciformes > Indicatoridae > Indicator > Indicator indicator. The sequence goes on from NW_026539153.1 coordinate 101,440, forward strand.
TATGCAGACTGTCAGTCCTGAAGTGCTATGGACACTTCACGGCAGCTAAATCAAGAACTGTTTGGCTACAGGAATCCAGAGGCTGCCTGACGGTTGTATTTCAGAAGGTAAATTCAAATATGATGCAGTCCCTTTACAGGTTTGGTGAACAACTTGAAATTGAAAAGAGTTGAAATACACCACTTGGTAGGGATGAAACTATGGACTCAGTGTCACAGGGAAAGGTTTATGGCTTGGTCATGGCATTATTTCACAGAAAATATTCAAAGGCAAGTGCAGAACGTTAAGTGACTGATTATAGTTCTGGTTCTGCTGTTCATGCAGTAGTTTGGTCAAGACAGTTAAAATTCAATGTCTTACACAGTCTATGTGGAAATTAGCAAAACAAAACCAAACAACAGAAAACTTTGCAAACCTATGCCAATGAAATATCCTCCATAAGAACAAAGATCATTTGTTGTTGTTATGATTGTAATAACAACTTGAAACATTTCATGGAAGATAGGTGCATAATTAATAGCAATGACCTTCACAGTAAACTACAGACACTTTTCAAGTTAAGCAACTGGTCTATAGTTATTGATGACATGTTATTCAATTGTTTATCACATCCTGAATGAAGAAAATTATATTTGCTCTTGAGAACTATAGTAATACAGTAACAATGGAAATTCTTAGAGAAGAAGTGTTAGAGGGGATGTTGAAGCAATATGCATTGTCCATAATTTGAGAGGTGGGGAAGGCTACCAATTAGGCAAATTATTAAACCTAGCAATTTAAAAAGAGAAAGAGAAGGATAAATAGGTGCATTAGCAAACTCTTACAACAGATGGCAAAATGTACTCAGATCCTCTAGTGGTAAGAAAAAACAAAGATACATTTTCAGAGAACATTTTATGAGGATATCACCTAGAATACAGTCACTGTGATGACTCAGGAAACAATTCAGCTATATTATTTAGCACAGGGTGACAGGAAAGAATTAAAGAAAGATATTTTTCTACCTAAAAGTTCAAGAAACAATCCACTCTGTATCCACTGTTAAATCTAAGGGTCCAGATGGTTGCCTGACAGAATTTTTAGCAAACATTTGGAGAGATAATAAGGCCTGTAACAGTAGATAATTACTTACTTCTATATGGCTCAGTGCCCCACTCATCTACATTTGTTTCAGTAACAGATTTTTAGCCAGAAAAAAAAAAAAAAGACAGAAAAAGGAAAAAAAGGAACAGTTCCTCAGGGTTTTATCTGTTATCACTTTCCCTCCTTCTTTCCTCTAATTTGTAAAATAATCTCTGCTTTCTCAATGCTAGTATAACAATCCAAGTGTCTGCCATCTTGGTATCCATGGACCAATTTTAACAACTTTCAAAAAGGTAAGCTGCCATTGAATACAGAATTTTTTTTTAAGAAAAAATAAACTAAAATTATGTATAGAATGCGTTTTCAGATGGTTTTATTTTTGTTTGTTTTCTCTTCTTTCTTATGTTCTTTTCGGTTTGATTTTTGGTTTTGTCCTGGTTTAGCCTGGTTGGTTCTTTTAAACTCATTAAGTCCATGGGAAAAAAACAAGAATGTACTACAAGGGTAATAGAAGACAGTAGTCTAATGCCCTACAGTAAACTGTAGAAAATATATTTCATAATATATTTGCAATTCAATAGAAATTGAAAGGAAAGGCCAGACCAAAGGATTTATGCCAGAAATTATTCGTGCTCCTTTCAGCACTTAATGGGAAGAAAAAAAAACATCTAAAGTCTGTTGTTTTAAATCCTTAGATGCAAAATTTTGAGCATAGTTACTAAATTCACTCTGCTGTGAACCAAAACCAGCGTTACTGTCAACAAACCAAAGTATAAAAGAGATATTGTTATACTAAGATAATGGAGGTGTGACAGAGTCCTAGATCTTACTGTTTATTTTAATTTGTTTTTTCTTTAAAACCAAATATTCATATATAAAGTGTGAGGACGCTGATGTCTTTGAGAGGTTCATCAGAAAGAAAAGCAAATCTTTGGATGCCGATACTTTTCTTTTTTTCTTAATTTCACACTGCTCATCTGAAGGGACAGTAGGTAACCAGCTTTAGTTTTAACATATTTTAGGTAACAACTTTCATGTGGGTGAACTGCTTTCTTTTTGCTTAGATTGAACTGAGGCCCGGGTTCAGATTCTTGGCTGGTGTAAGCTGGCACTGTTTCAATTAAACCAATGATACAGCAGCAATCTGCAGCAGCTGACCCCTTCATTCTGTCACCTTCTCAGCTGCTAAGGAGTGAGAGGGCCATCAATCCATTTGTTAGTGAATCATATGGACAAGACATCTGAAACAGTATGTTGCATAAACAGATAAAATGAGAACTAGTAAACTTGAGGGAGAAGGGAAAAGATATTAGATTAAAAAAAAAAAAAAAAAGAAAACACTCCACCAATAAATCTACAGCAACAATAACAAAACAGAAAAAAAAGCCCACAACAACAACAACCAAAAAAAAAGGGATGGAAGACATCACTCAATGGAAAGCTGTGATAGCAGTATGTGCTGAGCCTAACGCAACAGCCAAAAAAGCAGCCATCAATAGAGAAGCAATGGATACCATCAGAAGACAAAAAGCCCACACAGTTACAAGTGGCACACTTCTTGGAGACAGTAACAAATAAATTGGCCAGGAATTGTGAAGCTTAGTTCTTTAAACCACTGGCTTTTAATTACCAGATTTCATCCAGTTATTTTCCAAACTCTAATTGCTTCTCATGACTACAATTGGATTTTGTAACTATCTAAGAACATTTATTTAGGCTCCTAAATATGCCTTTAGACTTCCACATGAAAATGAGGTTTAGATTACATCTTCATATTCAAGGCCAAGTTTTGTGAAAACAGTGAACTTTTTGAAGTGAGAAGTTTTTATTCCTAACTTTGTTATTAGTTTTCTCAGTATCTTTCATTCATGGCTTTTAGCTGAGAAAAAAAAGGAAAATAGACCTCATAGCAAGGTAGAAAGTACTTCTTAGTACATTTCTATACCGAGTTGATAGAAAGAGTAAAGGTATGGCATTCTACCCATCTGAGTTTCAACTCCTGTAAATGCTATGCTACTGCAGCAAATTTTCATAATAAAGGTAGAAGGACAGGTAGAATCCATTTCATAGAATCATAGAATCACAGAATCATAGAATCATAGAATGATTTGCATTGGAAGGGACTGCCAGAGGTCAGCTAGTTCAATTTCCCTGCAGTGAGCAGGGGCATCTTCCGCTAGATTAGGTTGCCAAGAATCTTGTTGAGCCTGACTTTAAATATCTCCAGAGATGGGGCCTCAAGCTCCTCCCTGGGCAACCTGTTGCAGTGTTCCACTCTGGTTAGAATATGGAATAGGCTAGGCCACTGGCCGGCTAGCTGTTAATGGTTTTGATGTTGGTGAGTAATACCCTCCTTTGTCCTCAAAGATAACTAGCTCTGCAGCTGCAAGATGAGAAGTTGGGGAGGCTTTTGCTCTCTGGGAAAGTGCTGTGAGAAATAACTGAAAGGAGGGTGGAAGGCGTTTAAACCAGGGGTTTGTTTCATTAAAGTTGTTGTCAGCAGTTGTTGGTGCAAATGCTTCTCGTCTCAGTGTAAGTATTTGCAAGTGTCTGCACAGTGCTGGGCTGGGGGGAGTTTTCGAAGATCTCCCGAGAAGCTTGTCCAGATTCTCAGGAGGTCTGCCATATCCTAGAACAGCCCGTGACCCCGAATGTGTACCAACCTGCCACTGAATGTTACCCCTATGGGGTAGAAGACCCGCAGACCAGACCCTGACCTATGGCAGAGCCTTGGGTGGAAAGCCAGGTTTGGCACCTTCGAAAGCAGAATCTTCTGCTCTGCAGTAGCCTGATAACCCCTATGGGTTATGACAATGGAGTCATGCAGCAGCCGGAGCTCGGTTTGGAACTCGGACCACCCCTGTCTCTGCAAGGTGCTCCTGGACTCTTCCTCTTTCAGACCAAGGAGCAAGAATATTCTTTTAACGGATCCGTACACCTGAAGAGCAGGTGTTAGCGGCAGTTACAGTGGCAGCGAATTCCACAGGAGTGAATTCCACAGAATCCAGTCGTTTCAGCTGGTCATTAATATTAAAATAGGTGTTGGCAGTGGTTCCAGTCTCAGTGGAATTCACTGCGTTTAGCAGTGCCAGCTGACCATCAATATTTAAACAAGAATTTGACGGTCACAGTTGAAGTGGTCAGTCTGATGGTTTCAGCCAAAAGAATCTGGATTCTAAAAGCCTCGGAACTCTGACAAGGTGAGATGTTGTGTACAAAATAATGGGGGCACAGATCTCTACAGAGAAGTCAATTCTGTCTGTATTCATGCAGATACTAAAAAGGCATGGTGTAAAGTTTGAGGAGCCAGCTTTAAGTCTCTTGCTTGTTTGGTATGAGAAAAATGGGGTACTAGCCAAAGCTCAGGCTGCTTTTTTCATTGAAACCTTGGACGAAGCAGGAAAGTATCTCTTTGATGCCATGACACAGGGAGATGTGCTTGCCATTTCAACTCTTGTAACTTGGCACTTAGTAATTGACTCATTACGGCATCCAAAGGTGGATAGAACAGTTGCCACAGTGACCATGGCAGCAATAGCACCCCCAAAGGAGGCTCAAAAGGATTAACTATCCTTAGAGCTGCTGTCATCTTCTCCCTTTGAAGCTTGCCTGCTGTCTTCAAACGATGATTTCACAGACTTTAGTGACCCCGTACCAACCTCTGCACTTCCAATAAACCCTACAATCAGCTCCCGTAAACCTATAACACCCACTGTCCTTCCAATGGACCCCCCCAGTTAGACCCCACAAACTTACCACACCACCTGCACCCTCGTTATACCCTACAGTTCAACCCCCAGTTACAGTGCAGGACCACCACAGTTAACTGTAGAACCTCCAATAGCTGCCCCACAGTTGCAAGCATGATTACAGCCTCCTCTTTTGCAACTGTGAAAGATATAGACTTTTGGGCTTTTATGAAGGTCCCAGAAATGGGAATGCCAAAGCAGTCCTGGACAACTATTAAATAAGGCCGGATGAGATGTATTTGTCTTTTATAGACTGACTGCGAGACGCGATTCGGAAGCAGAATCCCTCATTAGTGGAAATAATCAAGGCCTGCGGTCAGCTCAGGTACCACCACTTATCAAATGGAGGCATTGGTGGAAGCATTTGCTGCGGCTGTTTGCATATCTGACCCTTGTTTCATGTGTGGACAGCTGAGACATCATACCAAACTCTGCAAACAGCCTGAGAACTCTATTGTTATCTCTGCCTTTGAACAGATGCTCTTTTTAGCTACTACAAACCACTTCCCAGCCACTAGAAGCACCCTGTACAATCCAGGGATCTAGGATAAGGCCAGGGCTAAGTTTTGGGACTATGCTAAGATGGAAGACAAAATGAGAGAGAGCAGGTCAGTGCCTGACATTAGAGTTGCTTCTCGAACCGTTCATTGCCAAAGAACTTTGTATGCCGTAATATAGCCTGCCCACAACAACCTCCAGAAATTCTGAAGGCAGAGGCCCTTTGCAACTTTTCCCAAGCCTTTGATATCTCAAGTACCTTGGGTGGTGTTGTGGAGCAGGAGGAGGCAGAGGCCCCTGCCTGGGACATTAAGAAGCCCTGAAATGGTGTTGCCAGCCACAGTGGGGAGGGGCAGGTGGCAGATTTCCATGGCTTTCCTACACCAAGCCACAGCAGTTTGCCAGCGTTGGAGTTCTTTAAAGAAACATCACTCCCTTTTTTCCTCACCAATGTTATGAATATAATAACTGTTTTGTGTCAAACTGTGAGTTAGGAGTAAAGTTTAAGGAGCTTGTTTTGAAAGATTGCAAGAAGCCGATTTTGAAAAGCTTGAACAGACTTTTTAACCAGACAGACCAAAGATAAAAGCGGTACTAGCTCTGCCTTGGAATGTGTGGATTTCAGATAAGAAACCTTGGGAAAGGTGCATGTTTAAGTTGGGAGGCTTTTCAGCAGACACTGTGAGAAAGATTACTTCATCCTTTGATCCCATCCCCCTCCTGAGCACCCCAGAACATTCTGAGAACTCAGTATCATATCCCTGCCTTCTATTTAACATAAGCCTGTTTATGTAAATGAGATAGCTATATAAGAAGGAAAAAAAAGCTATTGCTGTTGCTGTGTTTTTGTCCCTTTTCTCAGCCCATCGTGCTGCTTTGGTTACCTTCATTCCCAATAAAATTTTAAAAGACATTTTTTTGCCTAGTGTATTTATAACACCAAGAAACTAGTGAAAAAGCATGCAAAGAGAACCTTCATTCTAAAACTTGAAAATCTGCACATTTCTGAAGACAACAGCTTGTGAACAATGGAAAAAAGTGCCTTTTCTACTGCTGTTTGCCATTCCTTCCCTCTCCCCCCCCCCTTTTTTCTCTCTCTCCCTGTTGTCTTGATTCCTTGTTTGCAGCCATTTATGGTCTGTAGAAACCTGTGTTCTGATTTTAAAGTAAAAATGTCACATTTTATTAGGAAAGGTATTTCACCATTTTGTGAATGCAAACTTGATATATATAGTGCTTTTGCCCTTGTTTCTGATTGTGAGGGATTTTGGAAATTTATTGTTTTCATGTTTGCAATCATTGCGTTCTCACAGTAAGCATAATGATTAATGAGTACTTATAGACAAATGTGGTATTTGTAGAAAGGTATGTTAAGCTATAGGTAACATGACTGTTTATAAGTCTTTAGTGATTGTGTTAAAGTATGTTTCCTAATGCATGAGCCTAATACTGCGTAAGTGCTACTGGGTACTGAAAGAAGCTGTTTCACAAGTTCATAGGTTAAGGTTTTTTTACCTTCTTCTTTCTGTTTTGAATCTCCTTTTTTTTTTTTTCTGAGTGTGCCAGCAACCTCAAAAAGTGCTCTATGTATGGTGAATAAGTTCTCATTTTGAAAAGTGCGCTTTATGTAATATAACAGCTTTTGGTTTTTTTTTCTGCATATTACTTTGATGGTTCCATTTTCACATAGTTTTTTAGGTTTTTAGGAACTTTTGGTATTAGCATGACTCAGAAGTTTATTTTAGGGATGTTGCATAATATGTATAATACTGTTTTGGTCTTTGCGTTCACAAAAGTTTTAAGATAAGGATTATAAGAATATGAAAAAACATTTTTTTTTTTTATACAGAGGTTTACCCTAGGGAAAAGCAAAGGCTAGGAAAGGGATTCATCTTTTCTTACCTACAGGTTTTTGTGATGCCAGCATGGCAGAGCCCACCCGTGTTATGACCTGGAAAGATCAGTTCTGCAAACATCTCAGCTGACCATGCAGAAGTCAACGCACGGGCAGAGCAGCACAGTCAAATGAAGGCTAACTGTGTGCTGACAGTCCATTGACCACTGAGACTGCTCATAGTGCCTGTCCTGTTTAACTGAGATTGAGACTGTCAATCTGAATCTGATCACATGAGTGTCCCGCTAGAAAATATCTCATTTGGGACTGAATTTCACAATGTCTTTATGTCGTGTAATTAGGGAATATGTTCATATGGATGTATATGTTAACTTGCCAGAATGTCATAGTTAAGTAATACTCTCAAATAGTTAAAGGGGAAATGGCACGAAGTCGTAGCTTATCGGCATGCCTCACCCCAGCTCCTAGAGTTAAAAGCTGTGGCAATGGTCTTTATTAAGTGACCTCATGAGCCCAAAAGTGTTGTCACTGATTCACAATGTGCTTGTAACATTGTACAGCGTTTGGATAGGGCAGTGCTATAAAAGGTTAACAACAACCCTTTGTTTCATTTGCTAAAAGCCTTATGGTTTGTGCTGCAAAGTCAAACTGAGGCGTATTATGCACTGCATGTTCATAAACATACAGAACTGACAGGATTTGTTTCCAAGGGAAATGCCAGAGCCGATGCCTTCACGGAACCATCTTGGGCTGCACCTACAGCTGATAAGTGGCAGCAAGCAAGTCAATCCCATGCCTTTCTTCACCAAGGTGCTCATGCACTGCAGAGGCAGTTTGGCATATCACTGTCTTCAGCAAAGGACACCATAGCCTCTTCTGCAGATTGTCAGCAATTTTCTTCAACCCAGTCAGCTGGTGGCAATTCCAGGGAATTGCAAAGCCTACAGCTATGGCAATCTAATGTTACTCACATACCCGAGTTTGGGCGTTTGAAATATGTCTATGTCTCAGTTAAAACATTCTCTGCAGCGATATGGGATACCCCACATAGTGGTGAAAAGGCCCTGAGATATAATTATGCACTGGAGAAATGCTTTTTCTGCCTTAGGCATTCTACAGCAAATCCAGCCTGATAACAGTCCTGTTTATATCACCTCTAAATCACAAGCATTTTTATGACAATGGAGGGGTTCATATACACTCCCCCAAAAAACAGAAAAGGAGGACTGTCCAGGGAGACACTACACAGCAGGCTATATAAAGTGGTATATACCTTGAATTATTTAACTGTTTCTCAGATTACTACAACCCTGTAATATTAACTCATTTCTTCTTGTTACAGTCAGCGACCAACCCTTTGGCAAAAAGGCCCCAGTGTGGGTCCGCAATTTACAAACCTGTGCTTGGGAAGGTGCCTATCAAAACTGAATTATAGCACAATAGAGAGGTGTTTTGGGAATTTGAATATATAAGATAACAGTTTGCTGCTTGCTTCACCACAGCTTTAAGCATTGGATATTTAGGTTGATATAGTGCTATAAGCTTAGGTACACTGACTCTGCTTTAAAGCCACATTAGCTTGCCTAACAGCTGAATGCAATAATACTGTAGAATTGTACAAAAAAGCTGAAAGCATAGCATTTAGTACAATCTTGCTTTAAATTGATACAACAAAGCACTGACTCTGCTAAATGAGCTGCCAAGTTAAACGAGATAAGAAGACATCAAAGGATCATCTCGTTAACTCACAGTCCTGGTAGTATAGCCTTATGGGTATAACTTGCAAACTTGAGTCACCATTTTGAGATCTGTGTGTGAGAATATTATAAAGGAGCTGGTACTGTTGTTTATTGGATAAATCTTGACCCTGACAGTGCAATATCACTCCAGCTGCGAAGGGGCCCCTGTGGTGGAAATAACACTGTGTTCTGTTTTGAAAAGAAGAGGGGGAGGTGTGGTTAGAATATGGAATAGGCTTGGCCACTGGCAGCTAGCTGTTAACGGTTTTGATGTTGGTGAGAAATAACTTCCTTTGTCCTCAAAGATAACTAGCTCTGCAGCTGCAAGATGAGAAGTTGGGGAGGCTTTTGCTCTCTGGGAAAGTGCTGTGAGAAATAACTGAAAGGAGGGTGGAAGGTGTTTAAGCCAGGGGTTTGTTTCATTAAAGTTGTTGTCAGCAGTTGTTGGTACAAATGCTCCTCATCTCAGTGTAAATATTTGAAAGTGGCCACACAGTGCCACACTGGTGGGAGAAGTTTTTGAAGAGCTCCCAAAAAGCTCAGCTGGATTTTTGGGGGGATCTGCAACATCCTAAAACATTCCACCACCCTCACGGTAAAGAATTTGTTCCTAACATCCAATCTAAATCTACTCTTCTTTACTTTAAAACCAGTGCCTGTTGTCGTATCACTACAGGCCTTAGGAAACAATCTCTCTGCAGACTTCTTGTAGACATCCTTTCAGGTACTGAAAGACCGCCAATAGGTCTCCCTGGAACTGTCTCTTTCTCCAACAAGAGTGAACAAACCCATTTCACTCAGCCTGTATTCCCTCCCCCTGCCCCATCATGTCCATGTCCTTCTTGTGTTGATGGCTCCAGAGCTGGATGCATTACTCCAGGTGAGGTGTTGCCAGGCAAAGTAAAGTGACAGAATCACCTCTCTTGATCTGCTAGCCACGCTGCTTTCAATGAAGGTTAGGAGGTGATTTGTCTTCTGGGTTGCAAGAGCATACTTTTGGCTCATGTCCAGCTTCTCATCCAACAGCACCCATAGGTTCTTTTCTGCAGACCTGCTCTTAATTTCATCATCCCCCATCCTGTATTCATAAAATCATAGAACGATGAAATTGTCAGGGCTGGAAGGGAACTCATCTAGTTCCAACTCCCCTGCCATGGACATGGACTCTTCACACTGGATGAGATTGCTCAGATCCACATCCAGCCTGGCCTTAAAAACCTCCAGGGATGGGACTTCTACCACCTCCTTCGGTAACCTGTTCCAATGTCTCACCACCCTAACATCAGATATTAGGAATTTCTTCCTAACATCTAATCTGAATCTACCCATTTCCAGTTATGCTCCATTCACCCTGGTCCTATCACTACCCAACATCTTAAAAAGTCTCTCACCAGCTTTCTCACAGGCCCCCTTCAGATACTGAAGGCCACAGTAAGGTCTCCTCAGAGCTTTCTCTTCTCCAGACTGAACAGCCCCAACTCAATCTGTCTTCACAGGAGAGGTGCTTCAGCCCTCTGAGCATGTTTGTGGCCCTTCTCTGGACACGTTCCAGCACCTCAAAATCCTTCTTGCACAGGGGCTCCAGAACAGGATGCAGTACTCCAGGTGGGGTCTCACCAGAGTGGAGGAGAGGGGGAGAACCACCTTCCTTGTCCAGCTGGCTATGCTTCTCTTGATGCAGCCCAGGATGTGTTTGGCTTTCTGGTCTGTAAGTGCACGCTGGTGGCTCATATTGAGCTTCTCATCTACCAGCACCTCCCAGCCCTTTTCTTCAGAGCTGCTCTCAAGCCAGTCACTGCCCAGTTTATATTCGTGCTTGGGATTGCCCTGCCCCAGATGCAGGACCTTGCACTTTGGTCTTGTTGAACTTCATGAGGTTGTCATGGGGCCACCTCTCTAGCCTTTCAAGGTCTCTCTGGATGGCATCCCTTCCCTCCAGTGTGTCAGCTGTACCACAGAGCTTAGTGTCTTTATTGAACTTGCTGAGGGTGCACTCAATGTCATCATCCATGTCACCGAAAAAGATATTAAACAAGACTAGTCCCAGTACCAATCCCCAAGGATTCTATTTGGACATGGACCCACTGAAAGCTATTCTTTGGGTGCAGCTATCAAGCCATTTGTTTGTCTACTGAATGGTCTATCCATCAAACCAGTTTGGAGACCAGGATATCATGCAGGATTGTATTGAAGGTTTTGCTCAGGTCCAGGTAAATGATGTCAGTTGCTCATCTCTTAATATTGTGACCTTGTCATAGAATGCCACCAAGCTTGTCAGGCATGATTTGCCCTTGGTGAAACTATGCCGACTTTGCCAAATCACCTCTTCATTATTCTTCTGTCTTAGCAGTGCCTCCAGGAGGATCTGCTCCATGATCTTATTGGGCTCAGAAATGACACTGACAGGCCTATAGTTCCCTGGGTAATCCTTCTTTCCCTTTTTGAAAATGGGAGTTATGTTTCCCTTTTCCCAGTCAGTGGGGACTTGCCCTGACTGCCATGACTTTTGGAATATAATAGAGAGTGGTTTAGCAACCTCATCCACCAGTTCTCTCAGCACCTGTGGGTGTATCTCATCATGTCCCATAGATTTGAACATTTTCAGGTTCTTCAGATGGCCATGAGCCTGATTTTCACTTACAATGAACAGTTCCGTCTTCCAGCCCCTGCCATTATCTTCCGTTATTCCAGGAGTGGGCTGGAGCCCTTGCCAGTGAAGACTGAGGTATTGATATCTAGGGTTGTCCTGACCTTGGTACACAATGAGCAATTTTTTGCTCTGTGAAGGTATGATTAGCATTTCTAATCCCATATGGTATCACATCTAGACCAAAGCTGAGTATACATAAGAAGTCAGCTTAAACAAGGAAGTTATTTCTTCCAATTTCAGTGTTTCTCTTATTATTTCCATAAATATCTTCTTGGCCTTGACTGAACATAAGTGTATGCCCTGAGGTACAACATCTCTGTTGTCAATGTAAGAAAGGTTTTAAAGATATCAGGTGTGTATTCTGGTCATAGATGCAATATGGAAGTGGTTGTAACTAGATGAGGTGTGTAAAAACAAGACTAGGGCCTGACTTATTTCACCATCGCTGGTGGGTGGGAAGAAACATCATCCCTATTCTGTATGGGTTTAACTGGGAAGGGTACATACTTTTTCGAGACTCTTAGAATATTCACCCATAATCCACTGCCGGAGAACAAATCAGAGAGAATAACATTTGCCCAAAAATACCCCACAGGACAAGGTAATACAACCTTCCTATAAACCAGACCTATAATCTCTATACTTTTCTTTTTCTCCTTACCATGATTTCTATACTGAGTAGATTTAAAGATTTTTTACAAAAAATTGAGTGTGTCCTGAAATGGCTATATAATCTGAGGGGCAGTGATAAATTAATCTGGTTGTCTTTGTACTACTTCATGATGCTTACCATATTTTCCAACAATTTCTACTTTCTGCAGATGTTTTCAAATGGAAAGTGTTTTCTCAGTTATGATATAATTTTATTGAGATCCAGGGTTTCTTTTTCTTTGAGGTCCTTTTCTTGTCAGCAACTATTTATATATACTTGGTTTTCCTCTGTGATGAAGAAGTTGTTCTTTAATTGCTTGAGTCTCAAAGCTTTTGCTCTTCACTTGTGCAAGCAGATAGGTGAAGACTTCCCCATGTATTTTATCTAATGAGGTGAACAAGAGAATAAACCTAGGGCTTCAGAAGAACACTCTACTAAAGTAGTTGTCATGAAATTCCCAGTGAAAAGAAAAATGAAAAAAGTTGCTTTGATCAGCACATGCAAAATAATAATTTTCTTGTGACAATGGAAAGGTGTCTCATTTTTCCAGGCCTTATGAACTAGTGGGAAACCTTGCATAAAGCCAACAGAAAAGTTGCGTGTACATTGCAAAGAGAAATATGAGCATGTATTACCTCACTGAACAAAGGTGACCACCAGATGATATCAGCAAGGAAGGACAGTTTCCTTTGCAACTTAGAAATATTTAATATTTGCAATCACTCAGGATGGAAATAAATGATACCTGTCATTTTTCTCTCCCATGAGAGTTTAGCAACTCTCATGCCTGGCATATACTATACCTGGCTTCATCCACAACTAAATCAGTACCAAAACAATCAGGATGATAGATAATGGCTTATCAATAATTGAAAAGAAAGGCTTAGAGGTATCCCATTATCTGAATAATTAATGCTGCACATGGGCTTTGTACTTCCTTAATAAAACTGACTGATTGATTTGTTTAATTAATTCCTTATTTGACAAATTTATTGCTTTCTTTGGAGACAAGGTTGAGAAAAAAATTAAAAAGCAAAAAGCAAAAAAAAAAATGCTAAAAAAAGGAAAGGCATTAAAAGCAGTCAAAGAAAGACTCAAAATTAGGAAGAAAGAGAAAGATTTAAAATCTTTCATAATCTTTAACTCTCCACTGGAGAATAGAAGAGATATTCAACAGTTAATTCTGCCTTTACATCCCACACTTTCCTAAGCCTCCTCCATCTCTTGTCAACCACAAAAATGTTCCTACAAATGGAAATATCGATCATAGAAAAAATACCCAACAGTGTTTTTTTCACTGTCTTTGCATTTCACCTCTGTTCATGTCCCACCGATCAAACATTATGATAAACTGTAAAGTGTCCCATGACCACACTAGTAGTAAACTTGGCTGAGCCTTTAAACACTTTTGAATAGATCGATATGAATGAAATGTTTAAAGTCCACTCCAATTTAATAGCAATAATTACTCTGAAAGTTGGCTGCTGTCACCACTGCACTGCTCTGTCATAAACGAAATGCTTCCTCATGTTGGAGGGCTTACCTTAGGAAAAAAATTAAATGATGGCTAGAAATCAGCAGGCACTGTCAGCTTGTAGTTTCTACTTTTTATTTTGTTGTTGTCGTTAAACTTATTTAAATTGCTGTGGGACTGATGTTATCTGCCATAAAATTCTCCAAGTATTAGTGGGTTCACCCTTGCGACAACTCCCTGTCTAGTGCCGAACATTGGGTAGAAACCAAGAGTATTTATGAGGGTCAAAGAACATTCAGAGAAAGGTAGTTACTGAAACCTGTTCATAAAGGTCATGTGAAAAATTTCTACAGGGTGAACATGTCCAGAACAGGATTAATGCTTACAAATCCGAGCAACAGTTTTGATCTGGGCGCATGTGCTTCATTACTTAATGGGATAGCAATGGTAGCTGTTTATTTGGCTCTGTACAAAAATAGATTTATCCTCCAAATCTGAAGATACACTGTCCTAAAATTTGACTGAATGGACCTGAACTAGAGATTAAGCCAATTTCTATTTATAGCTGTCCCCTTTAACCTAAACAATTCCCATGCAGGCCTCAGTCAACATCTGCATTAAAATATTACTACTATCTGATGATTTAGGGTTGTCTTAGATTCTCTAGATAACAAAAAAAGACAAAAATTGAACTGAATCTGCTGAAAAGTAAGCAAAGACAATGGGTTGTTTGATCTGTACAGACTCTGAAGGCCACTGTGCTATATCACATGAAGGTACTTTACAGAGAAATTGCAGGTTCCTATGCAGAATAATTTCTGGTCTAATTTCTGTTATATTTGTTTTAATTGTGTTGGGGTTAAAATAACAAGGCAGGAATTATAAAAGTATAGTTATCTTTATTTTCCCAAAAACCCTGCCCCAAAATTATGTACAAAACTGATTTAAATAATTTTCAGGTTGTTATTCAGTTGTGAATTCTACCAGGATTCTTATGGGCAACTTTAGTACAATTTGGAGAATTCAGAAAATGGAAAAAAACTAAGGTACAAATAGCTTCACCGCACTTACAAATCAGAGGCCAGCCAGGACTCTAGGGAAAGCAACATGAGAATGCCAGTTTTACTCACAAGACCGGAGCAGGGATTTGGAAATGGTCCCTAGGTCTTTCTTCAGTGGCAGGCTCCAGAATTCAGCTCAGCTGCCTAATCCTTCTGTTCCCTACTTATTGTCTCTTACTCTGAGTCAGGGGAAAACTTTTGCATTTTATATTGTTGCTGGAATGCACTGTGATTCCTCATGGTGCAATGTGTCTTGTCTAAAAGGTATTATTTCTTCACAGGCACAGAAAAGACTTGGCAGTGGCTGTCAAGGAAACTTCTGTCTCAAAGACACAGCCCCCAGCACAATATTCTGGGAGAAACCAATCACCTGTCTAGTTCACTGGTACAATTTTATTTTCACTGAGCTGAATATGAATATGAAGCTAAATACCTGTCAGTGGAACTGCATTCATTAAGGGGAAAAAATGAACTCTAATTTTCAATTTACCAATTAAGATGTTTGGGTTTATTCTGCCTTTAAGGCATTTGTAACAGCAAACTATCATATTTTCATTCTCACAAATCTCTGCAGTACAGAACAAAGATAAAATGTTTATACTTTGTTCTTAATGGCAAAAAAAAAAAAAAAACATTACATTAAATTGCACTTTGATTGTATTGAAATGAAATCTCAATTTCAATTAAAAAATTAACCTGCCATTTTAGTGTAGGCATATGTATGCATGCATATGTATATACCTGAATTAAGTGGCTTTTGGTATGGTATGCATGTATACTTATACACATATATAGTTACATATTATATATGTTTATACATATATACTCTATATTTGCATAAGTTGTATGCATGTATGTGAATAGGGAGACCTTATTGCTGTCTACAACTGCCTGAGGAGAGATTGTAGCCAAGTGGGGGATGATCTCTTCTCCCAAGTGACCAGTGACAGAATGAGAGGACACAGTTTCAAGCTGTGCCAGGGGAGATTTAAGATGGATGTTAGGAAGAAATTCTTCACAGAAAGAGTGATTGGCCATTGGAATGTGCTGCCCAGGGAGGTGGTAGAGACACTGTCCCTGGAAGTGTTTAAAATGAGATTGGATGAGGCACTTAGTGTCATTGTTTAGTTGATTAGGTGGTGTTGGGTGACAGGTTTGACTCTGATGATCTCAAAGGTCTTTTCCAACCTGGTTAGTTCTGTGATTCTGTGTAATATGTATTTTCATACTCATTCCATCTCATTTTTCTTTTTTCACCTAAAGTATTTAATGCCATATTCAGAAGAAATGGAATTCATACAATTGGAGACAGTGTTTTTAAAAAAGTTGGTCATGCTATGAGTTTAATGTTCTTGAAAATGTAGCTTTTTTACTCAAAAAATATTATTTAAATTACTTCTTTCTAGAGATAGGAACAAATATAGAAAATGAAAGAAGCATCATGTTTTCCATTCCACATTAGACACCTTATAGTTGCATACAACTAGAAAACATGGTTTTTTTTGTTTTCATTTGTTCAGGTTTGTGTTATTTGTTCTTTCTTTCTTTCATTTTTCTTTCTTTCTTTCTTTCTTTCTTTCTTTCTTTCTTTCTTTCTTTCTTTCTTTCTTTCTTTCTTTCTTTCTTTCTTTCTTTCTTTCTTTCTTTCTTTCTTTCTTTCTTCCTTTCTTTCTTCCTTTCTTTCTTTCTTTCCTTCTTTCTTTCTTTCTTTCTTTCTTTCTTTCTTTCTTTCTTTCTTTCTTTCTTTCTTTCTTTCTTTCTTTCTTTCTTTCTTTCTTTCTTTCTTTCTTTCTTTCTTTCTTTCTTTCTTTCTTTCTTTCTTTCTTTCTTTCTTTCTTTCTTTCTTTCTTTCTTTCTTTCTTTCTTTCTTTCTTTCTTTCTTTCTTTCTTTCTTTCTCACTTTCCTTCCTTCTTTCTTTTTATTTTTGGTTTTGGTTGATTTATTTTTTTTTCTTTTTGGTAGAATTTAGTTTATTAAAAAATAAGTTTCCTGAATTTCCCATGTAGCAATATCCCTATTCTTTTAATTAGAGGAAATAGTCCCTGAGAGTTTATAAATATTGTAAATATATAGGTTGTGGTTTCAATTTATATTTTTTGAAATTATTTTTTCCCTGGGGGAAATAAAAATGTTCAGTAATGCTAGAGATTTTATGGGCACTATGTACAAATCAAAGTCTTGCTTATTTTTTTTCTGGTGTATAATCTTGACTTGAAAAATGCAAAATTATCGTAGCTGTAGAGAAGCTGAACCTAAGAAAATATATCTGCGATTCTTGAGCTTTATCTGTGGGATAACCCTTTGATTTGAATAGAACAACTGATCTTGTTGGTGGATAGGGTAAAATTGGTTACATGCAACAGAAATAAGTGGTGCACAGCATTACTAGAAGAATGTTTTGAAAAACACAGGTATATAAAGTCTGCCTATGTCCATGGTCCAGATGAAGCAAATTGGAACTTAGGGAGCTAGAAGATGCACAAAAGAGTGATGGACAAGATGTCTGCAGCCTACAAAAAAGACATTTCCTTTCCTACTTAGAGACAATACCTATTGGTTGGTCTATGCATTCATGGTCTTACTCAAGTATTAAGGATGTCAAAAACTTGAGGCATGTGAACTGGAAAATGGTCAAGCATAGTATTTATGGAAATTTGATTTAATGACTAAATAAGGTGCCTAATAGTGATAACAGTCTGAATATATTTAGTGCATAATTAACATCCTCTTAATGTTAATCAATAATCTTTAATAGACACATGGACAACCGTAATCAACAGGTAAATGGTTCAAAGTTCCTGAATATGTGTATACTGAATGCTAGTGACTGTATCAAAGTTTACAAAACTAGAAACATCTGTATCAGCCTGTCAGGTAGATTTTTGACACATATGAAAACTTCCATGCCCATCTCAACTCAGCCTTTTTAGTTTTGACAATTGCCAAGGAAAACATTGATCCACATCACCTTTCAAAATGGAACAATGCTAAAACATTCAACTGAAAATTTGTGAAACCACCAGTTGCTTTCCAGTAACACTTAAGAATTTCTCAGTTGTTTATTGAAAGGCAAATCATTAAGTCCCATAGCCTTCATAGCCATACTTAAAAAAAAAATAATATTTGCACAGACCAAATCATCTCAGTGCTTGAGTATGTGCCAGTTGAGAGCTCTGTAACTTCTGGTGTTGTTGAATTACTCCAATTCCTTCCTTACTGTCCTTACTGACACAGTCCTTACTGACTTCAGACAGTAGAGAGAAATTAACTGATTTCAAGGGAACAAGTTTCCAGGTTTTACTGCATATGCTCATTCATAATACAAAGTGTGGAGCAACAGAAAACTGTGATGATTTTAAGACTGTCTTTTCAATTTTTCTTCACAAAGTTCGAGCAGGGAAAGTGAAAGAATGTAAATAAATCACTATCGGGTGTAAGAAAGCAAAATTATGATTATTCTAAGCACTTCCATTGGAGAGATAGAAATGTTTAAGAACTACTACTGAAAACTAAGTCTCTCAGTCTCAACTTGCTCGGCTTCTGTCTGCCTGCTTCTTCTTTTCTGGCTGACAATACATACCGACCTTGACAAGCTAAGTCTAACGAATCTCTCTCTGCTTCTTGGCTTTCTTCCATTTTGCCTGCTCTGGGGGAGGGGGGGAAAGGGAAGCACAGACTCCTCTCTTTTGGAGGGGCCCAAAGGGGGCTTGGTTGTGCTTTTCTGTTGATTGTACGTATTTGTATATATTGTGAATAGTGTATATTTGTACATATTCATTGCATTTCATTAGATAGATAGATTGTTGTTTTGCTTGCAAATACATCTTTCATTTGCTTCCAGACTGAGCAAGCCTGGGTATTGTTGGTGTGGGAGGGGGATTTCAGCTCTCACACTGTTACAAAACCAAAAATTTTGCCCTTTCTGTGCTTTCAGATCTTAATACAGAACTGGTTTTGTCCTGCAGGATTCATAGAGTCTGATATGGGTGTGAATTTGTTTAATGTTTTACTGTGAAAGAAAGCAGCTTCAGGGTGTTTAAATAATTCTTCACTCTACATATGACTCCAAAGAACAGAAAACCACAGCAAAATCTGTTGTAGCCAGTCCTCCTCTCCTCATTCTGTGCAGTCCTCTCCTCTTACATGAGCCCCTTATCACAAACTGTGACTAAGAATGAAATTAAGCTCTTGATCTAGGTTTTCTTTGATTGGAAAGGCTCCCAAAAGAAGTGATTCAACCCTTAGGCCTTTTTATCTCTCTTATCCTCTCAGAAGAACAAAAGTAGTATGCTAGATTTGGACCTAGTTTACATATCACTTTTCCTACCTTAGTCTGGCTGCAGGCGTATCATCTTCCTAAATTTCAGTTTGCTATATTCTCGGAAACTTTTTGTACCTTTGGGAAATGCTTTTCATTACTCTTGTAGTATTATTCCATTTAATGTTTCTCCTCTTGACTGGCGAACATCCTCACAGCAGGAGAATGAAGGAAATGTCACATTAAATTAAATGATGCCACTGCAGCACTAAAAACAACACAGCCCATTACAGAAGAAGTCAAAAGCCCCATAAGGAGCCCTAGGACTAAGAATATGTGGTGTCCATATATACTGATTACTTTCTTCTAAGATATTGAACAAAGAGTATATAATATTATGACTCTAGCACCCAATGGATTATGTTTCAGGTTTCTTTGAACACTGGAAATCTCTAAAACCACAGGACATTTCTTGTTGGTATTAAACCAGCAATTTCTTGTTATAGGTTTGTTCAATTCATTTTGTTGTTGATGATTTTTATTTATTGTATTAGGTTTTTCACAGGAATTAAAAGCTTTCATAATGTGTATCACAGATTGACTAATTATTCTGAGCAAGAATATCATCATATCATAATTATCACAGTATCACAGTACATCAGAGGCTGGAAGGGACCTCAAAAGATCATCAGGTCCAACCCCCCTGCCAGAGCAGGATCACTAGGATAGTTTGCACAGGAATGAATCCACAAAGGTTTTGAAAGTCTCCAGAGAAGGAGACTCCACCACCCTCCTGGGCAGCCTGTTCCAGGGCTCTGTCACCCTCACTACAAAGAAGTTTCTCCTCATGTTGAAGTGAAATCTTCTACGTTCTAGTTTGAACCCATTGTTCCTTGTCTTATCACTGTGAACCACCAAAAAGAGCCCGACCACTCCACTTGACACCTACCCCTCAGATGTTTATACACATTGATCAGATCCCCTCTTAGTCTTCTCTTCTCAAGATTAAACAGCCCCAGGGCTTTCAGTCTCTCTTCATAGGGGAGATGCTCAAGTCCCCTAATCATCCTCGTGACTCTCCATTGGATTCTATCCAGATGGTCTCTGTCTCTCTTGAACTGGGAAGCCCTAAACTGGACACAGTATTCCAGGTGTGATTTCACCAGGGCAGAGTAGAGAGGTAGAAGAACTTCGCTCGACCTGCTGGACACACACCTTTCTTGATACATCCCAAGATCCCATTGGCTCTCTTGGCCACAAGAGCTCATTGCTGTTCCTTGGAGAACTTGTTGTGCACCAGCACTCTAAGGTCTTTCTCTGTGGAGCTGCTTTCCAGCAGAGCAGCCCCTAACCTGTACTGGTGCCTGTTGTTATTTCTCCCCAGATGTAGGACCATGCCCTTGTCCTCATTAAACTTCACGAGGTTTGCCTGCACTCAGCTCTCCAGCCTGTCCAGGTCACGTTGGATCGCTGCACAGCCTGACAGGTGTCAGCCAACCCCTCCAAGGTGGCCAGAATTCCATCTTGTACTTTGGCTAACTTCCTATATAAATTACTATCTTATAAACAAATAAATAAATAAACATATAAACCAGACAATAGTTTCACCTTATCATTAACACATCACAGCTCTAATACAGTAAGAGTACACTATGAAACAAAAGTGAGTCCCACATCCAATAAATTAGACAACTAATATAATAAGTAGTAGCTTGACAGACAAATAACAAGAAAACTCAAGATAAGGTTCATGAACCAAGAATATTGTTGTAGCCTTCATGTAAAAACTCTATTCAGTTTTCCATAAAAAATGAAATTAGATCTATTAATCCATTTTGTTAAAAGCATAATCAGCCTTAGACCTAAATCTTTAAAATGGGTTACTGCTTTTGACTGAGTTTGTTTCCATGTAGATAGCCATGACTATTTAAATGAACCAGATTTCTGAACACAGCAATAAAGGCAACTGATAACACAAAGTACTCCAATTTTTAAAAATTCAGGCTATACTTATTAATGCAAGTCAGACCGCCTAATCTTAAGGTGAAGATGTAACTACACAGAAAGTTACAAGGCACTGCAATTTGGCAAGAGAACGGTTCCAGGACCACTCTGATGGACTCTAGCTGAGCAGTGCTTTATTTTGTTTTATTTTTGAGGCTTTCTCAGTGCAGGTGGACCCAAACAGACAGCGAGGACCAGCGGGTTTGTCCTATCACGTGCCTGCTCAGGAGGGTGACGTAGCTAGGGGCAGCCAAAGGAAATTTAAATGTGGAGAAAACAGAAAAAAAACATGGACCGCCATTCAGCAAGAGAGGTCTCTCGCTGAGACTCAGCAAGCAGTGTGTGCTGGGTCAGGTAACAGAGTGCAGAAGCCTCAACAGCAGCCTAAGTAAAACATAGACAGCAGTCAGGCAGGATAAAAAAGTAAATAAATTACTTTTCACCATTTCAGTCAAAATATAATAGTGTCTACTTGGCAGAAGAAGATCATGGTCCTGATGCCAGCCGAAATGGAGGTAGGTACCCAGAGAGAGCTCC
>NW_026539154.1:0-104000 GCF_027791375.1 Indicator indicator
ATCAGATACTGGAATAAGTGATGGATGAATGCTATGGCTGTTGATTCAGGTAGCAGAATTGGTTCTCAGATTTGAATGGAGAGAAGTTGTCTATACAGCACCTAATAAAAAACCTGAATGACTCTAGTCAATATGTGAAGACATCCTTCACCACTGTCCTTTAGACCAGCCTTATAAGAATGATGGAAATGTATAATTATGTCCTGGCTGGTCCATATCAGGCTTCTCTTTGGAGCCAAGTGTACTAGAAAGTATGGTGTAGACTTATAACTCCAGTTCATGCCCAGTTACTGATTAGAATTTGTCATGGTGTCTTATCATGGAGCTGATTTTAATTGTTTAGATGTATTTCTACTTCATTATCACTGTCATGAATGTGACCTGAGCGATTTACAGGCATTACAGATGTTGATTATTTTTTTCTCTTTTTCTCCCCTACTCTTCACTTTTTAGCACTACCTTATAAACTAATATTAATGACTGCTATGATTTTTTTGCATTAGGAATACAGGATGCTTTATAGTATTCCTGTCAGGAACATCACAAAGAGAGAATATTGCCTACACTTTCTGGTTTGCATACTTGAATATACAAGTAATACTGTCACAAAAGAGATCAATATTTAGATGTGAAAGTGTATTACAATTTTTTGCTTCTTAAGATGCATCTTTCTGGCAAGGCATAGGAGCTCTCAATTAGGTGTAAAATACATTCATGGCCATGACTTATGGTTTATTGACATGGTTAGACTAGTATAAAGTAGTCTCAGTTAAAATTACCATCAAGCCCCGAGGCTTAGATGGATGGACAAAAAAACATCTGTGTAGTTTTATGCTACTTTTGCAAAAAGAAGTAACAGTTTGTGAAGTAATATTAAAAATAAAATAATTGCAAAATAAAACAATTGCAAAATAATTTGGTTTATTATAGAATAAATCCTGGAAACCATGACACAAAAGGAAAGGTGAAAACAAACAAGAACTTACTGTTCTCCCCCTGCATGTTGGCGAGTGAATATAAATCTGATAGAAATCAGATAGGATAGGTGAGTTCCATCTTTGAGTCAAATAAGGTTGTCCTGTAATATACTATCTAAATCACTTCTACACACATCCTCATTCCTTAAGCCATGGTTTGCCCAGCTATAATTTTAAGGTGATGGGCTATATTTTACTTTAAAACACTTTAACTACATGCATGAAAAGTGCTATATGAAGGCTTTTGAGTATTATAAGAGCACTCATTTATTCATTCCTCTTACAAAATATATGTCTGAAGTGTTGGCCTGATCTCACGTCTATATCAGAAATGTTAGAGAGGATTCACGTCACTATTGTGCCTTACAAATTAGTACATATGCAATCTCTCTTCAAGGTCTCCTGTTCCTCAATCAAAACAGATGTGTCAACTATCTGTTTCTATTATGCAGGCTCTGAAATGAAGGAGCATAACATTAATTCTTCTAACACTGCTCTTATTTGAAAAAAGTGCACTCAGCTGTACATCCATGACTACAGCTGGAGGTACTGTAATCTATGCATTCTATTTTGAAGCCACAAACACATACTTCAATAAGAGTTCATCCATTGTTAGACTTCAGCCAGTTCTTAACTACAAAACCTAACTATTTCTGGTAGTATTTACTTGCCTACATAATACATTTTTACCTTTTAAAAATGACTTTTAAATATTTTTAAAATGTATCTTTTCTTTGAAGAATATAGTGGAAATCCTAATGCACCGTGATTTTTTTTTTTTTAAGAAGCGCTGTAGTGTCACAACAGTCACTATAACTTGCAAATGAGGCTCAGCATCCATTTATACAAAGCAAAGAATAAGTTACAATTACTATTTATTTCATTTTGTTTGGGATGGAGATTTTCTCTGTGAACGTGGACTGTTCTGTATGTTCTCTATGGCTGGACTATTAGCTTGTGACAATATATTCACAGCTATGCTTCTATAACACAGGGAAAGTGTAAGAGCATTTTCCTGGTGATGTTTATAATGATGCATAAATTTAATTTCAATAAGCTATATGCAGACTCTGTAACTGACAGTTACCTACAAAACTTCTTAAACACTAGCACGCTTAATACTCTGTCACCACTCAGCCAATTGAGGTGCAACATTCTTACAGAAAACACTTCTTGTAGATCCTGGTGCATTGAGTTTGTGCAGAAAGAAGAATTCTGCAGTGTACTTGGAAGAGAAGAAGAAAAAAAAACAAGGGCAAAAAAAAGAAAAATAATGGAGAGAAAAAAATAAAGAAAGCTCATTGGCACAAAGCGTTTTTCAGTATTCACTAAATTATCCACTTTCTCTTCCCACAGCTTCTGCCATTAGTATGATCCCAAGAAAAGATTTTGCTTGTTATTCTACATCCTTCCTAGCTGTTCTTTGCTGATATCATTTGTACCCACTGAGGAAATTAGAATGAGATGAAATTAGGAGATTCTGATGGTGTGTATATATATATATATATATATATATATATATATATATATATATATATATATATATACACACCATCAAAAATTATATATGAATTATTGTGTCAAAACTAGTATGCTTGCAATGATTTCTAAATGAGGATATTGGTGCAGGCCACATTTCTTACTGTCCTTCAAATTCTTAGCAACCAAATGCTTTTTGCATTACTTAAATAAATATGTTGAATATACGATGGATAACATGCTGAAAAAAGGTATTTAGCTTAAAAACTTGTCAGATTGTCTTTATTCAAATCTACAGACAGATGTTTACTTTTCTTCTTGTCCTAGAATGTTCCTTAAGCACTGGAAATTATAATAATGTTTTTTTCCTTAGTTCATTAGTGGATGATCTACTCTGGTTTACTATTTACATTATTCTAACTATAGAAAAGAATCTTTACAACTAGACATTGTCATAGTCTCCTCTAGTTTTCCTCTATACAAACTTCTCTGGTAGACCAATCTCTACCGACTGTTGACACAGACACACCTAAAGTGACCTTTAGCAACTTGGCTAACAAGGTGAAATCTGCTGTAGTTAGGTACTGTGAATAGTAAAATTTCCCAAATTCAGTGTTTTCTTACCCTAACCTACAGCACCTGGTGATATAGGTGAGTTCCATTACCTGGCACTTATTACCTGGGCTCTAAATCAATATGAAAAATGAGTTCCTCCTGATTGCTGTGGTGGGAGACAGGAGATCATCAGATGAGCAGAAGAAAAGGAGAAACAGAGACCTGGTAGAAGTGGATATTGGGAAAAAAAAGGCAAATTATTATATGAACCAACAATGTGCCCTTATGGGCCAGTAAGTCCAAAAATATTCTGGGCTGCCTTAAGAAGAGAGTGGCTGGTAGGTCAAGGGAGGTTCTCTTCCATCTCTGCTCTTCTCTGGTGAGGCTGCACCTGGAGTATTTTGTCTAGTTCAAGAGGGGCAGGGAGCTACTGGAGAGACTCCAATGGAGAGCCACAAAGATGATTATAGGACTGGAGCATGTCTCTTACAAAGAGAGTCTGAGAGACCTGGGGCTATTCAGCCTAGAGGTGAGAAAGCTGAGAGGGAATCTTTATTAGTTTTTACTGTGAGGGATGGTGAGACCCTGGAATACATCCTCGGAAGTGTTTAAGACCAGGATGGATGAAGCTATGGCAAAGGCAGTTAACTGGATGATCTTTGAAATACTTTCCAACTGAAGTCATTCTATGATTCTACGATTCTATGAATCTTTTAGATGCATACAAATATCTAAATTGTGGATGTCATGAGGATGGGGATGGCATTTCCCAGCGGTGTCTGACTACAGGATAAGGTCCAATGTGTATGAACTAGAAAAGAGGAGGTTTCTCATGAAGTTAAGAAATTCTTCCCTTGGAGGGCAATGAAGCACTGGAACAGACTGCCCAGAGAGTTTGTGAAGCCTCCTTCTCTGGAGAGTTTAAGAAGGTCCAGGATGCTTTTCTTTGTATCCTGCTGTAGGAGACCCTGCATTAGCAGAGGGGTTGCACTAGATGATCTCCATAGCCCCTTCCCAACTTGTAAAATTCTATGATTCTACAATGAAATTAGTGCAGTAGGCAAAAGGTATGTGTGGGTATTACTGAATGCTGAAGAAATACTGAGCCACTTCTGTTTCCCAAGGAAGTAATTTGATGTTGCACTTAATGTGGCAAATAAAAATAAGTGTCAGCTTTCATATTCTTTTCCATGATTACTTGCTTGCTCCTGCCTTTATATGAAAGACGAGATGTGACAATATAAAGAACTGTCAGGCAAACAAGAAATAGACAACTAAAACTAGCAAAAAAATAGGCCTTAAAAATTTATTTTCACAGAATCATAGAATCACGGAACATTAGGGGCTGGAAAGAACCTCAAGAGATCATCTAGTCCAACCAAAGCAGGATCACCTATACCAGGTCACACAGGAACTCATCCAGGCAGCTTGTGACTATGTGCAGAGAGGGAGACTTAACGACCCCCCCTGGGAAGCCTGTACCAGTGTTCTGTCACCCTCACAGTGAAATAATTCTTCCTCCTGTTTCCATGGAACTTCCTCTGCCTTAACTTCCACCCATTGCCCCTTGTCCTGTCATTGGGCATTACCGAGAAGAGCCTGGATCCATCCTCTTGGCACTCATCCTTTACGTATTTATAAATATTTATGAGGTCATCCTCTAGTCTCCCCTTCTCCAAGCTGAAGATACCCAGCTCCCTCAGTTCCTCCTCATAAGGAAGGTGTTCCACGCCTTTAATCATTTTCATGTCTCTGTGCTGGACTCTTTCTAGAAGGTCCCTGTCCTTCTTGAACTGAAGGGCCCAGAACTGGACACAATATTCCACATGTGGCCTCACCAGGGCAGAGTAGAGAGGCAGGAGAACCTCTCTCAACCTACTGACCACACCCATTCTAATACAACCCAGGATACCATTGGCCTTCTTGGCCACAAGACCACATTGCTGGCTCATGGTCAACGTTTCATCCATTAGGACCCCTAGGTCCTTTTCTCCTTTACTGCTCTCCAGCAGGTCAGTCCCCAACCTATACTGGTACATGGAGTTGCTCTTTCCCAGGTGCAAAATTCTACACTTGCCTTTCTTGAACTTCTTAAATTTCTCCCTGCCCAACTCTCCAGCCTGTCCAAGTCCCACTGAATGGCAGCACAACCTACTAGTGTGTCAACCACTCCATCCAGTTTGGTGTCATCAACAAACTTCCTGACAGTGCACTCAGTGACTTCATCCAGGTCATTGATGAATATATCAAACAGCACTGGTCCCAGTACTGACCCCTGAGGGACTCTCCTAGTTACAGGCCTCCAACTAGACTCTGTCCAATTGACCAGAACTCTCTGACTTCTTTCCATCTCAATCCACCTCACTACCCGATCACTGAGGCCACACTGCCTCAGCTTAGCTGCAAGGATGCTGCGGGAGACAGTGTAAAATGTCTTACTGAAATCAAGATAAACCACATCCACTGCTCTACCATTATCTATTCACCTGGTTATGTCCTCATCAAAAGTTATTGGGTTGGCCAGACATGAATTCCGCTTGGTAAAACCATGTCAACTGCTCCTAATGACCTTCCTGTCCTTCATATGCCTAAGGACAGTGATGAGAATAAGTTGCTCCATCACCTTTCCAGGGAGGGAGGTGAGGCTGGTTGATCTATAGTTACTTGGGTCCTCCTTCTTACCCTTTTTGAAGACTGGAGTGATACTTGCCTTCCTCCAGTCCCCAGGCACCTCTCCTCTCTGCCTTGACTTACCAAAGATGATGAAGAGTGGTGTGGCAATGACCTCTGCCAGCTCCCTCAGCACCCGTGGGTGCATCCCATCAGGACCCATGGATTTATGGATGTCCAGACAACTTAATTGTTCTTTAACCCAGTCCTCATCAACCAAGGAAAAATTTCCCTTTGTCCTGTCTTCCTCTGGGGCCTCAGAGGCCTCAGACTCCTGAGGACAGGCTTCAGCAGTATAGATGGAGACAAAGGCGGAATTCAGTAATTCTGCCTTCTCTGTGTCCTCTCATTATAGCACTGGATTAGAGTGTGTAAGAGACTCTCTTGTCAATACACAGAACCAGAGAACAAGTTTCTGAGGGAAGGAAGGAGCAGGAACTCCCCCAACTATATTTTCTGCTGTAACATAGATGTCACTGAAGGTAAGACTAAGACTAGGTCCTCACTCCAACCTCAAATTCAAGTATATTGCCTGTCTTTTTTATGTTCCTCTATGATTCAAAATGTTTCTTTTGTTTTTTCTTTTTTTTTTTTTTAATATGTGTTGACTTTATAGTTGAATATCACCTTGTTATTTAGGATTAAGAAATACTATCTAAACAGAGTGAGAATGGCTATTTGGTAACAAGGAGCAGTATACCAGCAAAAACAAATGGCCCATTCGACCCAGTATCTGGTCTCTGGAGTATGCAGTGGGAGGCATAAAATCCCTTAATTATGCAGTAATATACCATTGGAGATTTCCCCAGATGCCTGTATTACCTACTCATCTGAAACCTGAATGCACAGGAAATCTCAAGAGAAACTTTATTCTCTCAAGATTTCCAATTCTCTCAACATTTCTTTCTCCTTGTGCTTTTGTTTGCTTTTGGTTTTTTAGTTCCACATACACAAAAGATTTTCTGTATTGCTCTATTTCCCCTGATTTCACACGCGAAAGAGAAGATAATTTTTCAAGGGTTATTGTTAGGAGAGAATTGGGGTGATTTTGGTTTGTGGTTTTGGTGTTCTTTTAGAAAGCAAGAGTTGAGGAAAAAAAAAAAGGAGAAGAAAAAGAAACTATAAAAACAAAATATGAAGAAGAATCCTAACACTATTTCAGTCAATGAACCACTGCCTTTTTTAGATGTGTCAATACTGCCATCTCTTGCCTCTTCAACATCCTGGGCAAGAAACTGTAGTTTAATGAAAAGTGAAGAATAAACATATACCCATATACAAACAGACATAAAAGGGCTAAGTTTTCCAAGAGAGAAGAGTGAATTTTCCATGGTAGTTTTTTGATGTTTTGAGAAGAATATTTTTCTTAAATTTTCTTCCTTCTGTTGCTGTGTAATTTCATGTGCACCTTAAACAGTAGCAGCAACTAAAACTTCAGCTAGTGATTTAAAACTGAAATGAGTTAAATTTAGCCATTCTGAAGAAGGCAAAGACTCTGTATAATAATCAAATAATGATAAAATTAAGCTTGTATGTCTCCCTTTCTGTGATGACAACATGCAGGTATGTAAATACACATGAAATATAGAGCTGTATAGATTTCAAATAAATGTCAACTACCAGCTAAACATTTTAACAGTAAGTCTTAAGACAGGTAAGTTTTCTAAGGAAATAATTTTCAGAAATTTCAGGTACTTATGTATATCTATGTTTATGACAGTGATTTGTTTTGTTAGTCATGAAACATCATGTTGCATAAATGTAATAGTTAATATTTTGGACCTTTTCACTATGAGCTATATCAGAACAAGAACTATATAGTCATTTATCAGTGAACAATGCTACTTTCATTGCTGGCACAAGCTACATTTAAAAAAGCTTAAATGCCTATCTCTTACATTTTAATACTTTCTTAAAAAGGTGCTATTTTGTCTTTTCAATTGTAGTGCAGTTGTGATAGTTATACCAGAAATACAGAGTCTTCTGAAGTGAAAATCAATGAAAGTTTCATACTTAAAGTAAAACATTATTTATTAAGTTAGACGGGATGATTTCTGCGGTTTAAAAGCATATCACTGTTCAGGTGTTAAAAGGAGACTGATACTCAATTATTTTTATATTATTGAAAGTTACTTTTTGGTCCAATATCTGAGTCGTTAAAAGTCTTCATGTGCTTACCTAAATATAAGCAGTTATACTCCTATACTTTGATGATATTATTCAGGTTTCCCTGAAGCTTAAAATATATCCCACTCAGGAATGTGATATCCCACTTAGGGGTGGGATATATGGGTGGGATATATGATATATGATGTTGTAAATATTTAGGTTAAGGTTACAGTCCTTCATGCTTCTCAGAGATTCATAGAGTGGGTTAACATGCCCTGTCCATGAACAACTTACTATTCTAGCCCTCTATTGCCACCTGGGCCAAGCTCAAGACCAGTGTTTTATTATTCCCTTTCCTCATCATAATTTATTACATTTTTTAGTTCTATCCAGGAATATTCATTGTGTATATGCTTATAGATAAGAAGTGACATGGTAATTAAGGGGCAAAAACACTAAACCTGGCAGTTGTTTCATCGAAGAGCAAATGCTTTATCAACAAACCACAGGTGTGTAGCACTAAAGCAAACAAAAACATATAGGACCTGATATGACAGTTCTATGTTCAAAATGCATTAATTACCCAAGGTAAATTTGTGCAATGTTATACACGGTAGGTGTTTCACTTGCTTTGTTCCAGAGATATTAAAGCAGATGAAAATCTTTTCCCTTTTCATTCTGGTTGGTCCAAGAAATACACACGGAATTTCACTACTCCATGTGACTTCTCGATCTGTCACATCTACTCTGCTTGTTCCTGTGTGGTCACCCCACTCTCCTGAACAATGCACAAGTGTAGGGAATGCATCTCTATTGTGTTCCCAAGGACCAAAGTCCATAGTGCCCAAAACAAAAAAAAGTCTCAATATTGTCAATAAGGTGTGCAGTTTAATTAGCATAATGGGAACTTTCCCATAATTATGTCTTTTAGTCAATGGACTGCCATTTCATTTACATTCTATCAGTAATTTTGAGCCCTCAGAGATTAATTACAACCAGATAAGTTTCAGACAGATCTCCAAAGTCAAGCAATTTCTAGGGTAAATAATGGTCTTCTGATTCTTGTTGATCAATTTGGGTGAGTTCTAGAAGACATCTGTATTACCAGCCACAGAAAAGAAAACTCATATAACAATATTGATAGCAACTCCTGATTTCACCTATTGTGGGTAGAATAACCTTAATTCTGCTGTTTGTGCTCAGAAGATTAGGGGAGGTGTGGAGGTGGGGAGAGGAGAAGACAAGTTACTTTTAAGCCCGATGATGACATTTGTGTTTCCTGATCATTGGGGAAGTGGTGAATTATTCACTGGATTCATGAACCAAGCTAAGCCTTATCCATGGAATTAAAATTCTTTTTATCTAAAAATATTATTTCTAGGTTTTCTAAGTGCAAGAGAAATAGTTGATTAAAGAATTTGCTGCACAGTTTATCACTGCCAATAGATGGGATTCATTATTTCCTCTCTCCAGCACTTTGACCTCATCCGTTCTTTTTAGCTTAACTATTTTACCTCCAGCAAAACACACAAAACATATAAAGAAGTTAAAACTTCATGCTTACATATCCTCTTGCCCATCAATACATTGAAAGCCCTCCTTCAACATAACCAAGGCACTTTGTACCACATGGCGCATTCTCCTTCAGTATTTTGAAATATTTAAAATGTGCTTTCTTCAATACAATGTGCTTTCTCTTATGCAGCCTGGTCTGATTGAGGATATCCCTTCTGACTGCAGGGAGAGCAGACTAGGTGACCTTTGGAGGTGTCTTCCAGACTGGACCATTCTATGATTCTATAATACAGTATTTTTAACTGTGAGAAACCCTGGTTTTGTCTGAACCAGATTTTTAAATTTTCCTTCCCTTCTCTTCCTGCTCTTGATTGATTTTATTCCCTGAACAATCTTATGACAATGACACTGACTAATATAGAATCATAGAATCAGTCAAGGTTGGAAGGGACCACAACGATCATCTAGTTCCAACTCCCCTGCCATGGCAGGGACACCTCACACTAGATCAGGCTGGCTAGAGGCTCATCGAGCCTTCCCTTAAACACCTCCTAGGATGGGGCTTCCACCAACTCCCTGGGCAACCCATTCCAGGGTCTCACCACTCTCATGGTGAAGAACTTCTTCCTAACATCCAGCCTGAATCTACACACTTCCAGCTTTGTTCCGTTCCTGCTAGTCCTGTCACTATCTGATATCCTAAAAAGTCCCTTCCCAGCTTCATTTGCATCCTAATCTGAGCAGAAATAAATCAACAAGCAATTACCCCACGCTGGACACCCAAATATTAATTGTTACTGTATGGTAGGCTGAAATTCCCCTCCCACATTAACAATAACCAGGCTAACTCAGTTCAGAAGCAAATGAAACTGTATTTACAGGAAAAACTAAAATCTATAATGAAATGTAAAGAATATGTACAAATATTCACGACATTTACAACTATGTACAATTGACAGAAAAACACAAGAAAGGCCCCTGGCTTCCTGAGGGGCCATGCTTCTTTCCCCCCTCCTCTGCCTTCCCAGAGCATTCGTGCAAAGGTGAAGAAAGCCAAGAAGCAGAGGCTTGTTAGGCTTAGCTTGTCAAGGTCAGTATGCGGGTGTGTGTGTTATCTCCCAAAGCCAGCAGACTGCTCAGCAGAGAAACACCAGACAGAAAGACAGAGAGACTGCCTGTACCTTGTTTTGAGTATTAACTCTTAAACATCTCTATCTCTCCAATGGAAGTGTTTAGAATAATCATTATTATGCTTTCTTACACCCAATTGTGATTTATTTACATTCTTTTACCTTTCTGCTTGTGATGGTTGGTGTGGGAGGGGGATATCAGCTCTCACATTATGACTCTGCTCGAACTCTATGAGAAAAAGACATAGTCTTAAAACTATCTCAATGTGTCATCTCAACCTCATAGCTACTTCTTCCCAGAGCGGAATATCATACAACAGCAAAAAGGAGAGATGAAAGAAGTTGAAATTACTTTTACATCTCTTCTCTGCTTTGCAGACCTGGTCGATTTGCTCAGAAGTACATCTGCATCTTCTTACAAGACATAAAAGGTGAGGAATAGGGAGCATCTTCTTCAGATTACTTTTTTAGAGTCTCTTAGCGTGGTGAATATCCAAACTACTGACAGTACAGGATACTAGATAGAAGATACCCTTTTAGATTTGATGTGTGTATGTGAACATATGCACTGTTAGATGTTATGCACATATAACTTGAGGAGACAAATCTCAGGGGGCCACTAAAATAATTAAAAAACTTTTTCCTTTATAACAAGTTACTAGTTTAACTTTCTTCTCCACTTTATTCTTTGACATGTGCTAACAGTATTTGGTTTAATTTTAGAGAAATACAGATTCAGTTCAAAACAGTGATTCTCATGGCGTAAGCCAAGCCCAGATCAGAACTGCATGCAACCACTCATACATGTGGAGCAGGCTCCCCTATGCTGCCCACATCAGGTATGAAATGGTATGGTATGAAATATCATATTGCCTGGTTCATCTGGTTATCCTGGGTGTGGCCCCTCACAGCTTCTTGTGAAGAAAATTAGCTCTGCCCTACCTGAACTCAGGACGGTGATTCACTAGATTTTGTCGTGTCCTTGAGAATATTTCTGTGTAAAACTTGAAAAAGCATTCTTAACCTTACCAAACCTCTCCATTTCGTCTTCTACCCATAAATTACATTCCTATTTGAAGCAACATCAGTAAGTTATGAATTCTTTTACATGTAATTCACTGCTTTCTTTCCAATGTTTTTGTATGTTTTTTGGTTTTGGTTAGGTTTGATTTGGTTTGTGTTTTTTTCCTAGGAATTCTTAGACTTCTGGTAACACACTTAAGAAATTTCTTCAGAATCCCTTTAAAATCAGAATTTTCAAAGTGTAGAGAAATCACTCTTTTTTTTTTCTTCAGTCTTTTCAGTTTTGTTTCATAAAGATTGCTGTTCCATCCCTGAATCTTTCGACTTTCCTTTACTCTCTGAAGATGTTACACAAGCCAAGTGTACTCTCATAAGCCAGTGCTGAGCATATCAACCAGAAACAATTAATAAATGTGCAGGATATTGACTGCCTTGGGGGATTTCTAAATAAGTTTTTGGAAGTGTGAAAATAATTATTTCATTGTAGTGAGTTTGGTTGGTTTCCAGTTATATTTTGAAAATGGCTAAGTAAGGGCAGACAAGGATTTTAGTAATATGGGTTACTTCTAGTAGTATAGACTAAAGAAAAGTTTTAGTGGAAGGAGGTTATTTTTTGTATTTATATAACACTGACAGTCTTCATTCTTTGCCCTAAATATAATTGCTATAGACAGGAATTTTGGCTTTTGAACAAAGTATAGTATTCCCTTTTCTTCCATGATTTCTCTTGATTGAAAGCTAAGCTGATCTCTATAAGGGAGGAGTAGGAGAGTTTTGTGTTACTAGTAGAAATGACAGTTAAGTGTCCTCAAGAAGTTGGCTGGGTCAGATCCTTAGGCCTACTTAGTCTGATGAGGCATGTTTCACTGGTGATTTCCGGATTAACAACTTTAGGTAAGATTTTGTACCTACACCAATCAGGTTTCTTGGTGTCCTTATTTTCATTTTACTTCCTTTTCGTTTTGGCGGTTGTGGGGTTTTGTTATTGTTGTTTAGTTGTTTTTTGTTTCTTTTTTTTTTCCTTCAGACCATATATTCAGGTCAGGTCCTCTGTGATACATGAGGTATACAGGGTGTTCTTGAGATCTCTTCTAGCACACAGAAAGACATCATTACCGCCTGACACTATCTTATACAGTTTGAAGTATGTTTCTCTCACAGAAGTATCATGGAGTGGTTTTGTCTGGTTCTTATAGCTGCCCTGGCATTTTAGTTTAGCATTCAATATATGTCACTCAGTTTTCCTTGCTGTTTCACCATTGTTCACAAAAACGTGCAGCTTTGTTTTATCTTTTCCATACAGCTTTCCATACAGCAACTGGAAAACATACACTTCTTTCAAGTGGTAGCACTGGATATGCTATAAAGCTAAGGAGTCTCCAGGAGCTTTTCATATTTCCACAGAGCTATACACAGAATTTCATTAATATAAATGTATACATATCTATGTATACTTCTTTTATTTATGTATATACTCTAGCTCTCTAAAAAGAGAGGTTTTGTAATGATTTAATGATGCATGTTGATGGTTAGAGGCTGCTTCTCTCTCCCTTAAGAGTACGAATAAAGCAATAGGGCGTCTGTGAAACACAGATTTGTAAATCTCAAAACAGCAAGTGTAGTTTGTGTGTTTCCTTTTGCCCAGAATTTCCCATTTGTGTTAAGGAACTGTTGTGTATTCTTTCTGATTCTTTCCAATATTAGTAGGATTTCTTTGTGTATCTCTTACTGATTGAGACAAGAGACAGCTGAAGGGATTCAGTCATAAGACCCTATTCTATTCTAACATGTATCCAAGACATAACCTTGATCCAAATTGATCATTCATGGTCATTCACAAAAAAATATAGTTTATTACTTTCATTTTTTAATTCCTGATGATTCAGGATGCAGAAAGTGACACTAAAATTCTCAAGAGGAAGATATGCTCCTGACACATTTTTAGACCAAAATTTCAGACTCGAGATTCTATTAGCTCAGGTAAACCCTGAATAAACATGGTTTTGGTGTTTATCAACATTTATCTGAACAAGAAATATATGAAAGTTCATTCATCACTTGACTAATCATTGTGGCATAGGAAATAAGTATCCTTTTCAAAGACTGGAGAAAGACATGACTTGAAACCCTTGCTATATTCAATTTTACTATTGAATAAAATATACAAAGTAATATGGTACAAAAGAAGGGATGTGTATTTATGTGAGAGGGAATATATACAGAGATTTCCAGTAGAATATCCAAGTTGCTGTAATACACATAAGTAAATAGAGACACCAGTCATTGTATTTTTCCTATCACCACAATAACAAAATGAAAATCTTATTCAGATCCGACAAGAATAGCTGGTTTGATAGCATAAGAAGCAACATGTTAAAATGAAGTAATTTTTGGCTAATAAATAATGACTCCTGCACTCTAACATCAGCTTTTAATGTCAGCAGCTCCCCTCTGAAATTAGCAAAACTACTTAACTGCCTTGCATTTATGCTTTGGGACAGTTAGGACACAAATGTATTGGAAATTATTCACCTCCATTTTGATTTCTGCACAGCATTTCTGTAGCCACTGCAATGGCAGAGACTGTGACAAATAAAACTCTGCATCTGGGATTAATCAGCCGGGAGAAGAGAAGGAAACTTTATTGCAGCCTTTTAGTACTTAAAGAGGGCCTGTGAGAAAGATCACAGAATTGCAGAATCACACAATTCTAGGGGTTGGAAGAGACCTCAAAAGGTCATCCAGTCCAATATCCCTGCTAAAGCAGGATCAACCATACCAGATCACACAGGAATGCGTCCAGACAGGTTTTGAATATCACCAGAGGGGAAGATTCCACAACCCCCCTGGGAAGCCTGTTCCAATGTTCTGTCACCCTCAAAGTGAAAAATCTTTTCCACATGTTTACATGGAACTTCCTATGCCTCAGCTTCCACCCATTGCCCCTTGTCCTGTCACTGGGCATCACCAAGAAAAGATTGGCTTCATCCTCTTTGTACTCACCCTTTTCATATTTATAAACATTAATGAGGTCACCCCTTAGTCTCCTCCTCTTTAAACTAAAGAGACGCAGCTCCTTCAGTCTCTTCTTGTAAGGAAGACGCTCCACTCCATCAATAATTTTTGTGTCTCTGCACTGCACACTTTCTAGAAGTTCCCTGTCTGTCTTGAACTGAGGGGCACAGAACTGGACACAATATTCCACATGTGGTCTCACCAGGGCACAGCAGAAGGGGAGAAGAACCTCTCTCAACCTAGTAACCACACCCCTTCTAATACTCCTCAGAATGGCGTTAGCCTTCTTGAAGACACTATGGGGGACAAGATGGAGACTATTTTTAATAAGGCCTGCTGTGAGAGCACAGGGTTTTAAGCTAAAGCACAGTAGATTTAGACTAGACATAAGGAAGAAATTTTTTATAACGGGGGTGTGGAAACACTAGCACAGGTTGGCTAGAGAAGTGGTAGAAGCCCCATTGGTGGAAATATTCAAGGTCAGGTTGGATGGATAAGGCCCTGAGCAGCCTAATCTAGGGACATTGGACTAGATGATTTCCAAAGGTTTGTTCGAGCACAAACTGTTCTGATCTTCTGTGTAGTCAGAGGAGTTTCAACCCAGTAACAAAACTGCAGCTGAGGCTTATCTCTTTCTAAAAGATTAAGTGGCAGGCCCTGGGTTCTGAGATCCTGTATAGAGCAGTGAGTGCTGCATACAAAAAGTCAGAAGAGTCTTTCCCTCCAGGTCACAAGTGATCTTGTGCGTGTGTGAGAAGGAAGGAGTCCCTATCAGTCTTGTATATTAGTAACTACTGAAAGGGCCCCCTTGGATTGCCAAAGATCAGTGAAGGTAAGCATGAAGGTGTCTGCTCCTTCCTAAAGATTCAGTGCAAATCTTCTGTACTCCTAATGAAAGACCTGCAAGTTTTACACAAACTTGTTTTGTAAAATGCTTCTTTCATTCAATTTCTACATATTGCTGAAAAGATTAATCACAAATTTAAATGTCTGTGAGGGTTTACTTCTGGAAAGAAGTGTAATTAATAGTTCTTTGCTCTAACTATTCCTCCATGGTGGACTTGGTGAAACCTTACCAATTAATTGGTAATCCAGAAGCAATAGTAGTTGTCACAAAACAAGAAAGTATAACCATACAGAAGTTAATATCCCTTGCCAAATTTCACTAGTATGTAGCTACTACCAGCAGAATGACTAAACCGAGGTTTTACACACCATTTTGACTGTTAAGAAGCTCTGCAAATATAGGGAGGTCAATTCTTCATTTTTGTTTCTGCTTAAAGATATTTGTGTAGAAGGAGGGTCACTCAAAGTTAGTATTATCTTTTTAATTGTGCCAGCAGCTATCACCCAAATCCACATGACCAAGGCCTGTGCATGGAGGTGTTACTGCAGTCACCGTAAAGGGGTGGTACTGACAGTGTAATGTAGTTTTTTGATGGAAGCATAATGTTCCTTTGGACAAGGGATTTTTTTTTTTTTCTCTGTAGCTTCATTGGTCAATGGCGTTAAAAAGCCACAGAAGATTAAATCTTTGGATTATGAACTGCAAATCATCACACTTAAATACAATGAATTAAAACAAAACAAAACAAACAATGACAACAAAAAAACACCACAAACAAACAAACAGACCAAACCAAACCAAACCAAAACTCCACAAAACCCAGAAAAACAAGAGCAAATATTCTTCTTCTCTTTTTTCTGTGTGTGCTCAATTTGTAAATCATTTGATCCCGTACCATAGCCCATTAAAAAAAAGGAATCTAGATTTAAAAAAACATCCCCCCAACAAAATCCCTGAATAATTGCTTTCTCTTCTGTGTCATGTTTTAATTAAAGATAGCAGCACCACAATCTATGATATATCTGTAAATTATTAGAAACTTTTTCCAGAGGCAAAAAGGATCAATACCTCTTTGTCTCAGTGGCATAAAACATCTCTGTGTTACTTCCTTCCTCCTGGCAAGAAAGTGAAAAGAGTTTAAGATTGAAATAATAGAAGCACCAAAGGGGAGAGCCAGGTCAAATGAGCACGCTTTTAAAATTATTATTATTTAAAATAAGCAGAGAGGTCTGTATTATCTGCTTCCATCCCTGCAATAAGTTTTGCTGCTTTGGTGTCAGAAGCAGAAGACAGCAAGTGGAGCTACTGAGTCAAGCGGCTGAAGAAAGGAATGTAACTAAAAGTTATATGATGAGTCTGGGAGTCAGGTCTTGGCTTCCCTTCCTGACTTCACCATGGAGCACCTGCATGATGCTCGGATTACTGGACACTGAGAAAATACAGGTCTTGTACTTCGCACAATGATGATCTCTTCTCCAGAGAGTAATTTCTTATTGACTGTAGTTGCCTGAACATATTGACTTTGGCTTTCACCTTGTTTCTTTCTGAAAGAGAGTATGGATGTGGTAATATTTGAGGCTGGATGTGCCCCATGTGAGAGTTTACCAGCACGGCTTTTCTTCCTTTCCTAATCCAAAGGCACCGCAGAAGGGATTATTCTAGTTTTCTTCAACAGTCAGTGGTGAGGAATGGGTACTTCAGATGAGATTGCAAATAAACAATGATCATAAAAGTGCTTTATTTTTTCCTCTTTTTTACATTAAAGGGAGTAAGAGATGATGAGTTCATATGTTCATAATACAGAAGTCTAGAGTCAGATAGTATTAAGCTGGGCCGCAGTTTCCCCCATATAAACTGATATAACAGGACATCAATTAATAATATCACACCTAATCAGCTTACTGTCACCCCCTTCTTTATGTGAGTAGATTGTAGGCTTTTGGGGGAGAAAAGCCCACATCAGTACACAGTGGAAGAGAAATGTTATCTCCTTGTTGTCTGCTGCCCCTCTCACTTTTCTTTACCACAGTCACTGCATTTCTTCTCTCTATATAAGCTGCAAGGCAAGTAGTAAATGCAGCTGAACTAGCTGCACTCCCTGGCTTTGCTCCCAAAAACATGGCTGTAATTATGAACTGAAATGTGATTGTAAACAAGTGTTTCAAAAGCCATAAATTCTAAAAAGCCCCCCCAAAATCCATGAGTGAATGGTTAAGGATCACTTGATTCATTTATTTCTTCACAGATGTTAATAGTGGAGTGAGCATTTTGACTGTCAAGTCTGATGTCCTAAACAACACAATTAGCCTTCTTTTGTATTTGTCAAGCTATCCTTCAGCTGAAACATATATTTCAGAAGGAATCAAACCAGACTCCAGAATTCTTAGCTTGGAAACTGCAAGATGACACTGTTGAATATTATTAATTAATATTTCAATTAAAATTGTAATGTGGGATAATTTAGAAATTCGTTAGCATAGTTGACCTTGCTATTGTGGAGTTAGTTATCCTTCCTTCTGAATCACTTCTGGGCCTCATAGTTTCAGGAAATTTCTCTTCCAACCTCAGATTTCTGGAGAATTTTCTATCCCCTCTCATTTGTGAGGCATAGTAGGGTAATAGCAGCAATCCAGTCCTTATTGTCTGCATCTGCAGATGAACAGTGCTGTATAAATGTAAAGTGTTATTATTATTGTAAGGAAATAATAATACTAATAAACCAAAATGAATTGAAGTCTTGTCTTCAGATGGTTATTTTAGCAATCCAGAAATCTAAAGCCCATGAAATAGACAGTTAAGAGGGGTTAGATACTTAATATCAACTGTTGTATTTTGGTAGAATTTTGCAATAGCGCAGCTGCTATAATAATACAGATTTTTATTTCTCCTACAGAAAGGAAGCAGTTTTTCAGAGAATCCTGGAAGTTCTGCTGCAGAATGCAGGACTTCTTTTGTGTGTGTGCCTGTGTGCACTTTTGTGCTCACATGGCCTCTCTTCTATTGCAACAGCTCCATCTTTGGGAGAAAGAATTTTAAACATTTCTTTGTTCTAGCTCACTTTGCAAATGAAAGAAACCTTGGAAATATTATTTTGGAATATCTTTCTTCTTTCCCCTCTTCTCACTGTTCCTTCCCTCCCCTTCTCTTGGTCAGTTGGGAAATTAAAAAAACTAAAACCAACACTCTGTTTCTCTTATTTCTCATATAAGGACCAGAGACTCATTTAATTAGTCTCTCTCGTGTGGCTTGCAGCCCTGTTCGAGACAAACATTTACCCCTGGGTTTCAGCACTGTTGCTTAGACACTGATTTTTTTCCTTTTATTTTTTTTCTGAGGAAAATGTGGTGTCATGTTAATGACTATTGGGGATCCAATGGCTAAATCATAATCATAATTGTCTACACTAATAGTAATTGCCTTGCTTTTGCAGTGTGCATCCCTTCTCTCTGTCAGTTTGCAGTCTTGTCCTGATCCCTTTGTACTGTGTACTTACATTGTATATGAACCTAGGCAGGGTGGCCATTTCAGTCATTGTTGTCTACTGAGGATCTAAGCTTAGCAAGCAGGGACTTCCAGACCTTGTAGGAGGGGTCACTCCATCTATCTTTGTAAGAATCTCATTCCAAAATCCTCCTATGAGGGGAGTCACTTTGTATATTTACTAGGGCTCACATTTCCCTTTCAATGTGAGGCTGGCTGAGCAAGAAAAAGCTAGAAACCCACAATGAGGAGCGTCTGTCACCCAATGTTTTTAATCACAGAGCTACATTTGTCACTGTTGTTTCTCTCCTCCTGAATCTTTCATGCCTTTCCTTGCAATGGACCATCTCCAGGAGAAGAGATTACATCTTCCGCTTGCCCTTCACAGACCTGGGGAGTATGATATGATCCAGCACAACAGGAGTTGAAGGATGGAAAACCTTCCCTTGATACAGACACAGAACATTTTTCTCATGTCCTGGTTGTAGTGTCTCATCACTAGATCAATTTTCAAGAATCTGTCAGTCATGGACATCCATCTGTTCTGGCAGAAGTGACTACGAGAGGCAAAGTCACAATACCGGGTTTTTTGTGATGTACCTGATCTACTCAACATGAGGTAGCCAACCAGATGAGATTCTTCAAGTGACAGAAAGCTGTGAATTGATCCTGATTAGGCAATGATACCTGATAAATGTCAAGGATGATTAGACCTTGAGGACTAACTAAGTAATTCCTGTCTAACTAATCTGATAGGCTTCTATGAAGTTAAGACCAACTGAATAGATGAGGGAAGAGCAGTGGATGTCATATATATTGACTTCAGTAAAGCGTTTGATACAGACTCCCATAACATTCTCAGAAAATCTCAGGAAATGTGGCATAGATGGCTGGTCAGTGAGGTGGATTGAAAACTGGCTCTACAACAGAGTTCAGAGGGTCATCATCAGTAGCACAGAGTCAACTTGGAGGCCTGTGGCAAGTGGTGTCCCCCAGGGATCGTTACTGGGTCCAGTTTTGTTCAATATCTTTATCAATGACCTGGATGAGGGGATTGAGAGTACCCTTAAGAAGTTTACAGATGATACAAAACTGCAGAAGTTGGCTGACACCCCGTCAGGCTGTGCAGCCATCCAAAGTCACCTGGAGAGGCTGGAGAGCTGGGTGCAGGCAAACCTCATGAAGTTTAATAGGAAAAAGTGCAAGGTCCTACATCTGGGGAGAAGTAACAATATGCAGCAGTACAAGAGAGGGGCTGCCCTGCTGGACAGCAGCTCC
Source organism: Indicator indicator (assembly GCF_027791375.1). Lineage (NCBI taxonomy): Eukaryota > Metazoa > Chordata > Aves > Piciformes > Indicatoridae > Indicator > Indicator indicator. The sequence goes on from NW_026539154.1 coordinate 20,079, forward strand.
ACAGAGAAAGACCTTGGAGTGCTGGTGGACAGCAAATTCTCCATGGAACAATGTGCTCTTGTGGCCAAGAGAGCCAATGGGATCCTGGGATGTATCAAGAAAGGTGTGTCCAGCAAGTCTAGGGAAATTTTTCTACCTCTTTACTCTGCCCTGGTGAGATCACACCTGGAATACTATGTCCAGTTTTGGGCTTCCCAGTTCAAGAGAGACAGAGACCTGCTGGAGAGAATCCCATGGAGAGACATGAGGATGATGAGGGCACTTGGGCATCTCACCTATGAAGTGAGACTGAGATCCCTGGGGCTATTTAGTCTGGAGAAGAGAAGACTGAGAAGGGATCTGATCAATGTCTATCAATATCTGAGGGGTGGGTGTCAAGTGGAGGGGACCAGGCTCTTTTTGGTGGTTCTCAGTAATAAGACAAGGAACATTGGGTTTAAACTTGAATATAGAAGATTTCATCTCAACATGAGGAGAAACTTCTTAACAGTGAGGGTGACGGAAACTGGAACTGGCTGCCCAGAGAGGTTGTGGAGTTTCCTTCTCTGGAGACTTTCCAAACCCACCTGGATGCATTCCTGTGCAGACTACCCTAAGTGATCCTGCTGTGGCAGGGAGGTTGGATCTGATGATCTCTTGATGTCACTTCCAATGTCTGATATACTGTGATACTGTGAAGCTGTGACTCTAAGGAAGCCGTAAGTATACTGTAGAAAGTACAGTTTCAAATGAAAAAGGAGTAGGATTTGTTATCTTCAGTGATTACTGGCATTGAATTAGAAGTGAGAGTTGCGAAATTTCAAGTAAATTTTGAATTGTCAAGCCCAGGCTCACTTTTTGCTGAAGAAAGTAAGGAGAAAGAAACCTAAGAGATGGGGAAGCATGGAGGCAGGTCCCTCTCTGGTGAGGCAGGAGAGGCAGGCAAGCCACCTCCCAATCCCCCCCGTCTTCCCAGTTGCGCACACACAACAGGTACAGGGCCGTTGAAACAGAGGAATGGATGAATGAGGCTGGAGATGAATGCCCATATGTGCATCTCCCCAGGACTTGTCAGCCGGTCCCAAAACTTAGGATCACTGCAAGGGCCTCCAGCCACACTCCTGGAATAGTCATGGAAGCTAATGGCAAGAACCAGAAGGAAGAACTGCCCATCATAAGTGAAGATCAGGTTCTTGACCACCTGAAGAACCTGAAAGTGTTCAAGTCCATGGAACGTGATGAGATACACCCATGGGTACTGAGAGAACTGGCAGATGAGGTTGCTAAACCCCTCTCTAGTATATTCCAAAAGTCCTGGCAGTCTGGGGAAGTCACCAGTGACTGGAAAAGGGGAAATATTACTCCCATTTTCAAAAAGGGGAAGAAGGAAGAACCAGGGAACTACAGGCCAGTCAGTCTCACCTCTGTGCCTGGTAAGGTCATGGAGCAGATTCTCCTGGAGGCACTACTGAGAGAGAAAAATAGTGAAGAGGTGATTGGGTACAGTCAGAATGCCTTCACCAAGGGGAAATCTTTCCTGACAAACTTGGTGGCCTTCTATGAACCAGTGACAACATTAATAGATGAGGGGCGAGCTACTGATGTCATTTACCTGGACCTGAGCAAAGCCTTTGACACCGTCCCACACCACATCCTGGTCTCCAAACTGGTGACATGTGGGTTTGATGGGTGGACCACTAGATGGATAAAGAACTGGCTTGATCACCACACCCAAAGAATGGCTGTCAATGGTTCCATGTCCCAGTGGAGGCCAGTGACAAGTGGAGTCCCTCAGGGATCAGTCCTGGGACCAGTCTTGTTCAACATCATTGTTGGTGACATGGACAGTGGCATTGAGTGCACCCTCAGCAAGTCTGCTGATGACACTAACTGTGTGGTGCAGCAGACACACTGGAAGTAAGGGATGCCATCCAGAGGGACGTTGAGAGGCTAGAGAGGTGGCCACAAGCCAACCTCATGAGGTTCAACAAGACCAAGAGCAGGGTCCTGCATCTGGGTCGAGGCAATCCCAAGCACAATACAGGCTGGGCAGGGACTGGCTAGAAGGCTGCCCTGAGGAGAAGGACTTGGGGGTGCTGGTGGACGAGAAGCTCAACATGAGCTATCAGTGTGCACTTGCAGCCCAGAAAGCCAACTAGATCCTGGCTGCATCAAGAGAAGTGTGGCCAGTAGGTCAAGGGAGGTGATTCTCCCCCTCTACTCAGCTCTGGTGAGACCCCACTTGGAGTGCTGCATCCAGTTCTGGAGCCCCTATTACAAGAGGGATATGGACATGCTGGAACATGTGCAGAGAAGGGCCAGCAGGATGATCAGAGGGCTGGATCACCTCTCCTATGAGAACAGACTGAAAGAGTTGGGGCTGTTCAGTCTGGAGAAGAAAAGGCTCCGAGCTGACCTTATTGTGGCCTTCCAGTATCTGAAGGGGGCCTACAAGAAAGCTGGGGAGGGACTTTTTATGATATCAGGTAGTGATAGGACTAGGGGGAATGGAATAAAGCTGGAAGTGGGGAGATTCAGGCTGGACGTGAGGAAGAAGTTTTTCCCCATGAGAGTGGTGAGAGCCTGGAATGGATTGTCCAGGGAGGTGGTTGAGGCCCCATCCCTGGAGGTGTTTAAGGCCAGGCTGGATGAGGCTCTGGCCAGCTTGAGCTAGTGTGAGGTGTCCCTGCCCATGGCAAGGGAGTTGGAACTAGATGATCCTTGTGGTCCCTTCCAACCCTGACTGATTCTACGATTCTTTGATTAGTACAAACAAGAGAAAAAAGAACTGTGGTACTATTAGGGGATTCTCTTCCCAGGGGAACTGAGGTCCTGATTTGTAGGCCTGAGCCATCCCACACAGATATCTGCTGCCTGCCTGGGCCATGGGTTAGGGACGTTTCTAAGAGACTCTGGTGAGGCCATCAGACTATTACCTTCTGCTGGCTATGCAGATTTGGAGTGATGAGACAATGCATAGGAGTACAAAAGCAATTAAAATAGACTTCAGGGCTTTTTTGGGAGGCTACTTGAGGGCTTAGGAGCACAAGCAGTGTTCTCCTCAATCCCTCTTGTGACAGAAGTGATACTGAAGGAAAGAAAAAAATCCATGTGATTAACACACGTCTTAGAGGTTGGTTCCATCGATAGAACTTTGTGGGGGGGTTGACCATGGGGAAGTTTTCTTGACACTGGGTCTCCTGGCAACAGATGGAATTCATCTGTCCCATAAGGGGACAAGAATCCTTGCACAAAAGTTGGCTGGGCTCATTGACAAGGCTTTAAACTAGTTTTAAAAGGGGATGGGGATATAGCTGGCCTTACCACTGAGAATTCTGGGTGTACTAGCCCAGCACTTGTGAAGCAGTGTGTTGGCATCTCAGATAACCAGAAGGTCTACCCCAATACAAGGTTGAAAACTATGTACTCAACTCCCTCCTTGAAATATTTATATACCAACGCATGCAGCATGGGAGGAGCTGGAGGTCATTGTGCTACTGGGAACTGATATAGCAGCCATCACGGAAACCTGGTGGGATGACTCCCACAGCTGGAGTGCTGCAATCAATGGGTAACAACTTTTCAGAAGGGATAGTCAAGGAAGAAGAGGTGGTGGAGTGGCCCTCTGTGTTAGGGACACATATGAAACCATGCAAATTAATGAAGGTGTTGATAGTGTTGAGCCCTTATTAGTAAGAATAAGGAGTAAGGCCAGCAAGAGTGATATCATGGTGGGAATCTGTTATAGACCATTCAACCAGCATGAAGAGGTAGATGAATTTTTTTGTAAGCAGTTGAAAGAGGTTTCACAATTGCTACACTGATTAGACACACACAAGCATATGGGGCTAGATGGGCTACCCCAAAGGGTGTTGAATGAGTTGGCAAGCCACTTCGCACTATTTGCCTGAAGTCCTGGCTAACTGGGGAGGACTGGAGGGATTGGAGGATAGCAAATGTAACACCTGTCTACAACAAAGGAAGAAAGGAGGATCCAGGAAACTATAGACCTGTCAGTCTGACTTCAGTAGAAGGGAGGGTCATACAGCAGGTCATCTCAAGAGCCATTACACACCATAAAGAGGACGACCACGGAATCAGACCCAGTCGGCATGGGTTTATGAAGGGCAGGGTCTGCCTGACCAACCTGATATCCTTCTACGACAAGATGGATGACCTATGACTATTGGATGACCTGACTATGTGGATATTGTCTACCTAAACTTCCAAAAGCCTTTGACACTGTTTGCCACAGAATTCTTGTGGACAAAGTGGCTGCTCATGGCTTGGATGAGCACATGCTTTGCTGGATAAAGCACTGGCTGGACGAACAGACTCAGAGAGTGGTGGTCAGTGGAGTTAAATCCAGCTGGTGGCCGGTCACAAATGGTGTTCCTCATGGCTCAGTGTTGGGACCACTTCTGTTTAACATCTTTATTGATGAGCTTGATGGAGACATAGAGTGTGCATCAGTAAGTTTCCAGATAACACCAACTTAGGTGGAACTGTTGATCTGCACGATGGTAGGGAGACTCTACAGAGGGACTTGGATAGATTGGATGAATGGGCCAACATTATTAGGACAAACTTCAACAAGACCAAATGCCAGGTCCTGTACTTGGGTCACAACAACCCCAAGTAATGCTACAGGCTTGGGGAAGTGGGGCTGAAAAGCTGTCTGACAGAAAGGGACCTGGGGGTACTAATTGACAAGCAACTGAATATGAACATACAGTATGCCTGGGTGGCTAATAATAATAATAAAAATTATTATTATTATTAATGGCAAAAAGTAATAATCATTAACAATATATATAATCAGATAAATCTCATAAACTGGTACAGTTTAACAATTTTGAAACAAATTAGAAAAAATACAAACCAATAATTTATAAGAACCAAGATTGCAATTCTGCCATTTATCCATTAGATGGTGAATCAACAAGATGCATGGCAGGTTATGCAGAATACAGAATCACAGAATCAACCAGGTTTGAAGAGATCTCAGGCATCATCAAGTCCAACCTATTACCTAATATCTAACACCTCATGACAACTAAACCATGGCTCCAAGTGTCACGTCCAATCATTTTTTCAACACCTTCAGGGATGATGAGTCCACCACCTCCCTGGGCAGCTGATTCCACTGGCCAATCACTCTTTCTGTGAAGAACTTTCTCCTCATTCAAGCCTAAACACCCCCTGGCACAACTTGAGACTGTGTCCTCTTGTTCTGCTGCTGGTTGCCTGGGAGAAGAGACCAACCCCCACCTATCTACAACCTCCTTTCAGGTAGTTGTAGAGAGCAATAAGGTCTCCCCTGAGCCTCCTCTTTTCCAGGCTAAGCAACCCCAGTTCCGTCAACCTCTCTTCATGGGGCTTGTGCTCCAGACCTCCAACTAGCCTTGTTGCCTTTCTCTGGACACGTTCAAGTATGTCAATGTCCTTCTTAAATTGAGGAGCCAAGAACTGGACACAGTACTCAAGGTGTGGTCTAACCAGAGATGAGTATAAGGGAAGAATGACTTCCCTGCTCCTGCTAGCCACACTATTTCTAATGCAGGCCAGGATGCCTTTGTCCTTCTTCGCCACGTAGGCACACTGCTGGCTCATGTTCAGCTAGCTGTCAACCAGTACTCCCATGTGATGGTTTTAAGGCTTAACCTTTAATTTCTTCTCACAAAGTTCGAGCAGAAAGGTGAAAGAATGTAAATAAATCACCATTGGGTGTAAGAAAGCAAAATAATGATTATTCTAAACTCTTCCATTAGACAGATAGAAATGTTTAAGAGTCAGTACTCAAAACAAAGTATGGGCAGTCTCTCAGTCTGTCTGTCTGGTGTTTGCTGAGCAGTCTGCTGGCTTTGGGAGATAACACACACACCCTCATACTGACCTTGACAAGCTAAGTCTAATAACCTCTCTGCTTCTTGGATTTCTTCCTTTTTGCCTGCTAGCTCAGGGTGGGACGGAGAGGGAGAGTCATGGCCCCTCTGGCGGTCAGGGGACTTTGTTGTGTTTTTCTGTTAATTATACATATTTGTAAATGTTGTGAATAGTGTATATTTCTACATATTCATTACATTTCATCATAGATTGTAGTTTTGCTTGTAAAATACAGTTTCATTTGCTTCTGAACTGAGCTAGTCTGGAGTTGTTAACAGGGGAGGGGAATTCTTGTTGAATGCAATCCTGTTGCACTCTGTCCATCTATCCAGTCTGTCAAGGTCCCTCTGCAGAGTCCTCCTACCCTCCAACAGATCAACTCCTGATCCCAGCTTGGTGTCATCTGCAAACTTACTAATGGTGGACTCTATCTCCTCATTCAGATCATCAATAAAGATACTGAATAGGATTGGGCCCAACACTGATCCCTGGGGGACAACACTAGTGACTGGCTGCAAACTGGCAGTGGCACCATTCACCGCCACTCTCTGGGCCTGGCCCTCCAGCCAGTTCTTAATCCAGGACTGAGTACTCCTGTCCAAGCCCTGGGCTGACAGCTTGGCTAGGAGTTTGTTATGCGGGATGGTGTCAAAGGCCTTGCTGAAGTCCAGGTAGACTACATCCACAGCCTTCCCCACATTAACCAGGCGGGTCACCTGATCATAAAAGCAGATCATGTTGGTGAGGTAGGACCTGCCCCTCCTAAATCTATGCTCGCTGGGCCTGTTCCCTTGGCCATCCTGCAGGTGCTCTGTGATTGCCCTCAAGACGATCTGATCCATAATCTTGCCTGGCACTGAGGTCAGGCTGACAGGCCTGTAGTTTCCAGGACCCTCTATCAGGCCCTTCTTGAGATGGGCATCACATTGGCCAGCTCCCAGTCATCTGGGACCTCTCCAGTGAGCCAGGACTGGTGGTAAATGATGGAGAGTGGCCTGGCGAGCTCATCTGCCAGCTTTCTCATTACCCTAAGATGGATCCCATCTGTTCCCATGGACTTGTGAGTATCCAAGAGGCTCAGGAAGTCTCTAACTGCTTCCTCATGGATTTCAGGGGGACTGTACTGCTCCCTGACCCCACCAACGAGTTCAGGAGGCCAGTTATCCTGAAGCCCTCCTACATTACTGTTGAAAAATGAGGCAAAGAAGGTATTTAGTACCTCTGCCTTTTCCTCGTCTTTAATTACAATATTCCCTTCCATGTCCATTAATGAGTGGAGGTTCTTCTTGCCACTCTTTTTATCGTTAACATTTTAATGGCAAATTTATTTTAATATTAATATAAAAAAGCATTTATAAAAATGCTTTTTATTGTCTTTCACAGAAATGGCCAATTTAAGTTCTAATTGGTCTTTTGCCTCTCTAATTTTTCTCCTCCATAATCTAACAGGATCCTTAAACATATCTCGAGTAACCTCCTCCCCTTTCCAAGAGTGATATGTCCTCTTTTTTTCCCTTAATTTCTCCCCTGTTGGCTTATCTTCTGGCACATTGGGACAACCTGCTCCTGTGCGTTCAAGAGTTCCTATTTGAAGTAGGTCCAACCATCCTGGATCCTTTTGTTCTTAAGGGCTACTTCCCAAGGTACTCTCTGGGTACTGCACCCTAGACAGCCTCCTACCATCACATCCCTCACCAGTCCTTCTCTATTTGAAGACAGCAGGTCAAGCAGGTCTTCACCCCTGGTAGGCTCACATAACAGCTGTGTCAAGAAGCTGTCCTCCATACACTCTAAGAATCTTCTGGACTGACTCCTCTCTGCTGTGTTAATTTCCCAGCAGATATCTGGCAGGTTAAAGTCACCCATAAGACCAAGGGCTGGCAATCTTGAAATGACCTCCAGCTGCTTGTCGAATACTTCATCTACCTCTTCATCCTGGTTGGATGGTCTATAACACACTCCAACCAGGATATCAGTTTTGTTAGCCTTCCCTCTGATTTTAACCCATAGGCACTCAACCTTTTCATCCTTAACTCCAAGTTATGTGGCATCGAGAGATTCCCTAATATACAGGGCCACCCCTCCTTCTCCCTTGTCTGTCCCAAGTAAAGAGCTTATGACCATCCAGTGCAGTGGATGGTCATAAGCTAGTCATGTGAATCATCATCACACAGGGATAGCTGTCTCTGGGGGCAGTCTCTTCCATATGCAGTGGAGTCAGCTTTCTCCTGTTGTTGCTGGGGCTTAGACTGGTTCACCTGGAACAAGCTCTCAGGCTCATCCCAGTGCTTCTCCCACAGCTGCAGCTGACACACAGGGACTGCTAGGTTTGGTCCTTGCTTTGTGAGCAGCGCATGGAGGGTGACTTTGATTCTCAGGTCTGCAGCTTCATGCTCACAGCAGTCACTTAGAACTGCCAAAAGGGGTTTGGGCAAGTTCTCCCCAGCTAACTAGGCTTACCAATGAGCTAAGTCCTCAAGGCACACTGGCAGCTTCTTCCTACTGGCGGGACTGCAGATACAATTCAAAGCTGTAGATTCCAATGCATCTTACACAAAGGACTCCAGGTTTCCAGGTAAACTGAGGCACAATGACACTTCCCAGGTAACAAGCTTCTCTTTGGACAGCAGACAATGGCAGAACACATTCATGAGAGCAGAGCACTGTATTAGTTTGGGTTAAATTAACGAGGTGGGAATTATAAAATACAGTTATTTTTATTTTCCTAAAAACCCCACCCCAAAACTATGTACAAAACTGATGAAATTATTTACAGGTTCTATTTGGTCTTGAATTCTTCCAGGATGCTTATGGCAATTTTGACATAATTTACAGAGTTCAGAGATTGGAAAAGTTATGACACAGATAGCTTCACCCACTTATAAATCAAAGGCCAACCAATAACTCCTAGGAAGATATCAGCAGGCTGGGTTTACTCGCGAGGATTAGAATAGGAATTTGGAGATAGTCCCTAGCTTGCTCTCTCTGCTGACAGGCTCCAGAAACTGTCGGTTTGTAATCCAATTCAAGGCTCAGGCTTTATCCCAGGGCTTTGGACCAGACACTTGAAGCAAGGCAGGACACTTGAGACAACAAGGCTTGAAGTGAGGCGAGGCTTCAGCAGATTTGAGCTAGGCTTGAGCAAGGCTTAAGCACAGCTTCAGCAAGCAACAGCAAGGCGGATCTGAGCAAGGCAGATTTGAGCAAGAGCCCCCACTTGGTCCAATGGGGCACTAAAGCTAACATGTAGTCATCCAATGGAAAGCATTCTGATAGGCTATGACCATAAAAGGCAGAGGTCAGGACCTCATATCTGGGGAAGCTTACGTTCTCTGAGCCCAGATGGGCATCTGGCTTACCAGACAGGCAAGGTCCTGTCCCCTTTGTTCCTTTTCCTGCATTGCCCTGTTTTGTGGAGGGAAGGAGGGGAGAGAAAGGACCTGTCTAGACATCATAAGGCCTGTCTGGATTTGTACTGGGCCATGTGTCATGGCCTTACCACCACAAGCACATGTTCAGAACAAGAGCAAAAGCAAGAGCAATAGAACAAGAGTAAAAAAGAGTGAGTTGTTTGAAATTTGGTTAATATTTATAATTTGGTCATGGCTTGGATTTAGCCAATAGTCAAATGCTTGGTCAACACAGTTAGCCAATAGTAAAGCATATGGTCAGAATATGCCTATACTTGGAAGAAGTATGAGCACAGCACAAGCATCCCATATGGGGGGTACATGATCTTGCTTACCCCAATAAGGCAGGTTGGATGTGGTGCTTGGGGATATGGTTTACAGTTACCTTGTTGTTGTGGAGAGGGGGACTAGGGATGGAGGATGGTGATTATTAATTAGGAAATATGAATTATGAAAATTATTATTTATTATTTATTAAAATTCTGAATATTCAATTAATCACCTTATATATATTGATTCAGATGCACGGTTGTAAAAAAATATAGTCCATAGCTGCTTTAGTATTTACAATTATACCCAGTTATAATATTTACAGTCAATTTCTAATTAAGGGAACGATAGGGTGCAGTTGCACCGCTTGTCCACTAGATGGAAACTCGACAAGACGCTTGTGGCTTGCAACTATGTACAGAGATATTTATAATGTTATCACGAGGCAAGTTAAGCTAGAGATATCAAGCGGCTACAAGGGGGCGCTTTGAATAGAATGTTACTGAATGTTGTACACATGGAAGATACATTCTGTCTTTCTGTGTAGCGAGGTAAATTGCTGGGTTTTGCTGGCTCGCTGCTTATCTGCTTTCTGCCCAGGGCTGATCCCATCCGGGCAGCCACTTTCTTTCTCCTCCCGCGGTCTGCGGGGAGGGGCGGCTTGCTTCCCGCCTATCGGCGGTTTTCCCTTAGTGGGGTTGGAGTGGCTCCCTGAATAGAGGATCGGTTCTCCACGCGGCAGGGCGGGGTTGTGTGATGGTTCCTGGTAGGCGGGTTTCAGTGGGGGGTGCAGTGAAGAGATGCTTTGCCCTTTGGCTCAGCTTGAAGTGAGATGACTCTGCCAAATATGGGAGACTGCTTTCCATTAAAATTACAAGGCTGCAGTCTTTGCCTTTGACTTCAAAGGCGAGGCTATCTTTGCTCTCTCTTTCCCTCGGGGAAATCCCGGGTGCTTTGCTCTGACGACACAGAGATTGCAGAGCAGCTGCGGCTCCTTTTCTCTCCTGCAAACGGTGGGGGCTACACAAGATGCGTTTCTGCTTTGGCTGCTTATTGCTGCAGCAGATCTGGACTGCCTGGTTCAGGGTTAGTCCTTCCCCCTTTGAGTTACGCTTACCCTCAGGGCTTTTCCTCAGTCCTTTTGACTGGGTTTGTGACGCTGGTATCTGCATCAGCGAAGGGATCATCCTGTCTGATGGTTTCTTGAGCAGCTCGGTGAGCTGGCTTCTTTCTGTATGCAGACGCATGCACTTGCATGTGGGATTGAGAAGACTTGGGGGTTGCCAAGCTTCTGTGGCTCGACCAAAGCGAGAGAAAGCAAAAGATGAAAGCAAGGTAGTAAACAAATGGAGTAATACTTATAGATTTTCTCGAGGCTGGATCTGGCCAATGGGCACGCTTGTCAACAACCTGCTTTGACCTATGGAAAAGGTGAAACTAGAATTATGCCCTTAGATGGAAAGAGCATAAGCATGCCATGTGATGGGTGCATGCAGTTGTTTACCCCTTAAGGAGACAGATTGGTACCTGGGCCTTTGTCCTTCTCTCCTGAAAGGACGGTGGAAGGGGGGACCTACCAAAACATGTTGGGACAAGTTAGCTGGTATCTGGGGGCATAATTCTGGGCATGTGGTGCCTTCACTACACTTGTAGAGTAGAGTTATCAGTTGGACTTAGTGATCCTGAGTGTCTTCTTTAACCTGAATGTTTCTGTGATTCTGTGAGAAAAGATGAAGAATATTATAGGAAAAGGAAATTTAATTCCCAGCAACTATACAAAGGTATGGACAAGGATCCAAGAGTCAACCATTGAACTTCAAGAAATAAACAGCTAAAGGGAAAAATTGAGATGCCAAAGGGACAAGACTAGAAAGGGCTCAGGAGCATGAATCATGAAAAGAAATAAAGCAAAGCTTTCAGTGGCAAGATCATACATGACATGAAAAGCTAACAAAACAAACCAACCAAACAAACAAAAGCAAAACTAAATTAAACCAACGAAAAACAACAGCAAAGAAAACAAAACAAACAGATACTGAATAAATGTCTCTAAGATTTTCAAGTCAGAACTAGTGACTTCAACTTTCTTTGGTGTAATGAAAATCATTTGTATACAAAGTTCAATTCACCATATAGGCTTTTGTTCAGAGATCCTGGCTTTAATGTCACTGGAACAGAAACACATGTCATCCCCTCTTGCCTGCTCTGCTGCATCTTAAGCAGGCCAGCTTCTCCAAATTCATGCTGATAAAACCTCAGTATGGTTTTGTATGTCCATTACACATTCCCACTTTCACGCTCATCTGCAGTCCCTGGCACTGGTTAGGATTTGAAGAGAAAGTGTAAAAACAACTGCATGGAAGCATGGCGTTTTGTTTGCTTTGTTTATTTGTTTTGTTTAGTTTTTTTGGATTGGGTTGTTTGGGGGGGTTTGTTTGTTTTTGTTTGGGTTTTTTGGGTATGTGTGGGTTGGTTTTTATTTTTCATTAACTATATTTTCACGGGGTGCATAAGCGTATGTATGTGTGATTGGGACTTTGTGGGGTTTTTGTTTGTTCAGTTGTTTATGGGTTTGTTGTTGTTGTTGTTGTTCTGACTTTTTTTGTTTACCTTTGCTCACAGTATCACATGAAGTAATAGCTTTTATTTCCCCAGTCCAAGATTTCTTTCCCACAACTATTAGGAGTGCAGTAAGGTTTCAGCACCTGAAACTAGGCAATTTGGGTTCACTTCTAGTTATGGAGTCAGCCTCACCAGCAAATCCTTACACCTTCTCCCTACAACTTCTCAAGCTGCCATACATGTATATATAGTGCTGCCAAACAACTTTTGAACTCCTCAACACCCACATCCAAACCCTTAAATCCTACACAGTTGCATATATGTATATGTATACATATAGTTATTTGCACCTTTCTTTGAAAAGCTTCAGAGTAAGTTTGTGTGTTTGACAGAAATCCCAAACAGAACAAAATGAAATAACAAAATAATCTTCCTACAATTTAGTTCTGGGTCACCAGAAAGTTATGTATGTAAGGGTTCAGGAAAGTCTGTATTGTTCACTTGATGGTATTCCTTCAAATTCTTCCACTAATGGTGAGCTGAACAATGATCACGGCTGGCTATCTCACTCCTTGCAGAGCCTCCTCCTCCCCTCAAGTATTTTTAATTATCAATATTTCCGTAGAAGCAGACAAGCATGTTTAATGCTCAGCACATCTGCTGGGATCAAAAAAAACCCCACCAAACAAACAAAAGAAATAGATTGGAGATGACAATTTATCATCCCTCTGATACTGTAAGAGGGAGAGCTAGTTATGTACACTACTTAATATAACAGAAATTAAATAGAAAGAGTGGAGAATAGATGTTGTCTGTTCCTAGAGAGAAATAGAATCTTTTGGGTCTTTCTGTCTATTGTGGAGGCACACTTATTCAGGCATTGACTGACTGAGATAGGTTTGTCTTTTTTCACAAAATAACACAAAAAACAGATAAAAAGCTTTCACTGAAAGTTTCATTTTTGCCTATTATCCTAACAATCTAAGCACTCATCTGATCCATGAGAAACCCCAAGGTTCTTCTCCAATATTAGGTGCCCATCCTTCTAGCCACAAAGATAAATTTTATCCTGAAATGATACTTGGTCCTAAAATAATATCAGATTTCATTCTCCTCTGCATATTAATGTGTAAAAAATAGTCTCCTGCATATTTGTAAAAGATTTTAAAACATATGTATGAACCTTGCTTCACAACTTCAGAATTGTATTTTTTTCAGCTGAACATATTCTTCTGAGTAAATTGTATCAAATAATACTAAGTTCCTGTAACACTCTTTCCTGTTTCTCTTTCAAAAGCCTTCCTGGGACTGTAAATATAAAATATGTTTACCGAAATATTGTTTGCATCCATCATTTGCTCATTCTTCACACTGTCCCTGAGAGAAAAGCAGAAAATATAAACTCTGGTGTTGTCATGACAGGGGCTGTCCTCATTTCAGCCACTGTTTTCCAGTGTCAATATGAGATATAGCTGAAGAAGTGCTACCAAAGTGCTACTTTCCTGAGCTTTTTGAGATTATAAGAATGATAGTGTTTTAAGTTCACTGTTGAATTTGCACTGTGTTGACTTTGATGGTTAGTAACTTTTCTATTGCACATGAAGTGGAGGCAACATCTGTCTGAGATGTGGTAAGTTTTTAACCCCTTTACATGCCTATTATTTACATACATAGGATCATGCCATTTAGTAAAATTATGCACTGTGCTTCAGCGTAAAATCAAGGTGGGCTACCCCTGTGCAAATCACACTTCTTTTTGCTTATATCCCGTAGGATTAAAGCAGTTATATGTGTAAAAATGTAGTTGAAAAACCCAACAGGATATAGTATTCTCTGGGGCTGTATTTGACTATTAGTCACTTTTAGATGTCATGTGGACTGGGTCAAATTGCTCTGGCTATCCAAACTGAATATCCATTGGATTTCTGAATAGTTTTGTCACATTTTTTCTGACGTAGTTGGTATTCCTCTTTTTCTCCATGTTTAAAGAACAAAGAAAATGCTTACCTCTATCGCACTTCTCCTGTGGTGTTTTAAAGCAAACAATAGCTAGAATAAATCAACACAAGAGAAGACATTGGAAGAAGAAATATTCTGAGGTCAGGTTTTGTTCTGATGTATAGTCTGAAATTTATAATTAAATTATTTTTGGGGGGGTGGGGGAATGTTGTTTGCAACCAATTAAATATTTTATTCAATTTCTCTCTTTATATATATATAACTTTTAACAATAGGATTAAATACAGCAAACCTATTTCTAACTAGAAATTTCTTAATTAAAAATAATAATAAAAACCCAAAGTAAACAATCAAACAAACAAAAAACCTCCAAACCAAGCAAAACTTAATGCCTCTAAAAATGCTTCTTTCAAGAGGTAAATATCAGTTTAAGAACATGAAAGGTTGAGGAAGTATCATCAGCAAAATAATCTTACTGAAGATGTAAAGGCCCCCTGATATTCACATTACTGATTCAGAGTGCGGGTAAAAAGGGAGAAAGGACATTTTGCAGTTTTGGATGAATTATTTATGATTCCTATTTCCTTAGATACCTACCTCTGCTCAAGTTTCCTGATCTAAATCAAGCCAAAGACATTAAGTGGTCTGCAGAGGGATCCAGCTCCAATCATGTTGTCTCTCCCACCTTCTCTCTACCCGACCATGGTTTTTAATGCACTCTTCTCTACTGCACAGTGAAAGTTCAAGTAGGTTTACATATACATAACTTATTAATAGGGACCATAGCCAGTGACATAAATAAACATGGAATGAAAAATAAAATAAAAAAAAAAGAGGGAAAAGGGAAATCCTTTCTGCTATATCCAGGTGGGAACAAAAGTAGTGAGCTACCCAAACAAGCCTCCTACTTCTCTGGGCCCTCTCTCCAGAGCAGCAGATGGTGACAATGATCAAATTGAAAATGGCAAAACACTCTTTATTCTTGCTTTCTCCCCAGTACAATTATACTTCTCATCAAGACTTGTTCAAGGTCCCCATTGGTAGTTACTATTTATGACACTACTGGTGATGGTTGAAGCATACCTGATTAGGTACAGGTGCTGCACACTAATTGTCCATTAAGTTTTAGCATGCATATTATTGATAATATTTAGTGGATTTTAAAACTAGTGTTTATTTTCTTATGAAGCTGAAAACTAAACCCTACAGGGTGAAAGGCAAATAGATCTACACACAAAGATACACAGAAGTAGCTCCAAGATAGAATGAAGTAGTAGAGGAAGAATAACATTTAAATTTCAGGGGCAATGACTTTAGAGAAAAAATGGATATAACAGGTCAAAATCCCACAGTGTAATATGGACAAGGGCACTTGAGGTTTCATGGTAAAGGCACTATCACAGAAACCTTGTGGTGTGTTGATGAAAGGTTGCTGCCTTGTAAAAGGAAGGGCCTTAGTATTGCAAACCTTAGAAGCATCATTTGTCTTCTAGATTCCTCAATGTTTTCTCATAGAATCACAGAATCATTTTGATTAGAAGGGACTTTGAGGGTCATCTAGTTTCAACCCCTCTGCCATAGCCAAGAGCACCTTCTTCTGGATCAAATTCTTCAAAGCATCATCCTACTGGCCTTGAACAATTCCTTCAACAGCTTCTCTGGGCAACCTGTTTCAGTGCCTCACCAACCTCACAGAAAAGAATTTCTTTCTTATATCTAATCTAAATCTACCCTCTTTCTTACCCTTTCACTACATTCCTTGATAAAGTGCCCCTGCCAGTCTTTCCTGTAGGCCCTTTTTATGCATTGGAATGCTCTGTAAGATATCCCTGAAGCTTTCTTTTCTCTTCTCTGCTAAGGCCATAAGGTACTGTGGAGAGACACAGCAGTGAGAAGGATGAGTGTGCTGAGGGAAACAAGGCAGTGAGAATGACATGTTTTTCATGTTGGACAGTATGGGAAGGTGCAAGTGCTTCTCAATGTTCTAAAGGAACGGGTGTAAAAGAGAAGGTGATCTTTAATGTACTGTTTGAATTTGCTGAGTTCAGCTAATGCCAAAGGAAATAAACAAGGTCCACAAAATTTCAAAAAGTTACTGAAGAACATTCAGTAACTAGAGTGGTCACAGGATTGACTTATCCAAGAATGAAGTCTCCATCTCTTCACTCACTATAACAAAAGAGACTAAACTTCAAAATTTGGCACTGCAGTTAAATGTCCAATCTTATTTGGGATAATTTCAGGCATTTAAAAACTGATAGGGTGAGGCAAAGTGCAAACAAATAGCACATGTACAAGAAACTCTTAATTGAGCCCTCTACACCAGGTGTGAGCTGAAATCTCTTAGGTGTTAGGATACAGAAAATGTGCTGTGCCAGGCTTCCACCCTTTTTGCAGATTCTCAGGTTTGGTGGATCCTAGCACTGGACAGTGTAGTCAAAGGAAATAAAAGGTTTTGTAAACCTCATGTAGGATATTTTGTGCATTAAAAGAAAAAAAGGCATATATACACACACACTGGCAATGATAATTTTAAACCAAAACCGATACAGAAAATAATATCCTTTTATTTACCATTCCTTGTGTTTTTACAAGATAAAAGGAAGTCTTTTCTTTCTGTAGTGAAGTACAAAGCACAAAACAACCCTCACCAGAACAGATACATCGCATACATTTTTAGCCCAAACCTTCCTATCACCTTTCTCTCACCTTTCTCTCCTACTTCCTTTTCTTAGATCAGTGTATTCCTTTTTGACTTCTCCATGCTTACATTTTATTCTTCTTCTCTTTCTCCTTCTACAACCCTCCCACAAAAGTCTTTCACTATTAAAAGGAAATGTCCAAAACCATACTGTAAATGTTCAGAATTTTGAAGACAAGTCTCTTTTATTTACTTTCTAATTTTTTTCCATTGTCCTAGCTTTCAGATGTTATTTTTCAACGACAGAACTGAATACTGTTTTAATAGTCAACATTCTTTCATTAGTCTAAAAGTCCTCTTAATCTCAGTGTCACCAGATGTTTGACAATAGAGCTATACAACATAACCATTTCTTCTGATGGCTGACTGATATTATGAGGACAAATATGTAATCTGAAAGTTATGGAGCATGATGGATTGTGCAGGAGATCCTGAAAGACCAATATCCCTCTTCCAGTGAGATTTCTTTCAGTATGTGTGGTGAAGAGGTTATTGATTTATGAATTATGAAATATTAATCATGAAAAGCAATGCTTATTAATTATTAAAAATATTAATACCTGATTAATCACTATTTCATATATTATAGATTCTAGTGTACGGTTGTGAAAACATATCCCATAACTGGTTTAGTATGCACAATTTGACCCAAACACAATATTTACAGAAGTAATTTCTAATTAAGGGAACAAAGAGTGCAGTTCTGCTTCTTCTCCACCAGACGTTTTGTGGCTTTAACTATACCCAGAGAAATTTACAATGCTATCAAGAGGCAATTCAAGCTAGAATATCATGCAGCTAAACATGGATGCTTTGAACTGAACATTAGCGAGTGTTGCACACGTGAAAAGATACACTGTGTCTTTGTTGCTGCAAAGCAAGTTTATGCATTATGCTGGTTGGCTGCTGTCTGCCCAGGGCTGGAAGGGAGCTGGTCCATTCCAGGAGGGGGAAGGCTCCCAGGGCTGAGGCTGTGGCTGAGTTGCTGGTGGGCCACGGGGAGGGGGCTTCCCTCTGGACAGTGACTTTCTTTCTTCTCCCTCCTCTGTGGAAAGGGCGAGGCTTTCCACTGATTGATGGCTTCCCTTGGCAGGGTGGTTCCACGGCGCAACTACAGCGACCGGGGGCTGGCAGGGCCAATAGGGGGAGTGGTCCTGTGAGGCGGGGCCGGGTCCTTCAGGGTCAGCCCTCATAGGGTCTGCCTGCACGGTGGGGTGAAGAAACTGTTCCCAGTAGGCGGGGTCAGGTGTCACTGATCCCAGCAACAATGGGCTTCAGGGAAGTGGTGTGGCTATGTGGAGCAGCGACTTCCCCTTGCATGACTCAAAGTGAGCTGACAATGTTGAATCTCAGCAACTGCTTCCCGTTTGAGGTTATAAGGCAGTCCTTTCCTTGACTCAAAAGAGAGTGGATGGGACTCTCTCTCTCGGGAAGTCC
Source organism: Indicator indicator (assembly GCF_027791375.1). NCBI lineage: Eukaryota > Metazoa > Chordata > Aves > Piciformes > Indicatoridae > Indicator > Indicator indicator. Next base: position 38,283 of record NW_026539154.1, read on the forward strand.
TGGGTTACACTATCCTGATGGCACAGGGCTGTGGAGCAGCAAAGCAGGCAGCTCCGTTTATCTTCCGTGAACAGCAGGGTCACGCAGGGCACGTGGCTGCTTCTAGCTGTAGCAGATGTTGGACTGCCGGACTCGTGCTAGTCCCTCACCCTCTGGGCTAAAGCTTACCCTGGGGAGTCTAGTCCTCTTTAAGATACGGTGTGCTCTTCTTCTGATCCGCTGGAACTGGGCTTTTGATGATGGCTTTCGTAACTTCAGCAAAGGGATCTCCTTTGCTGGTTCCTTGGGCAAACTGAGGCACAGTGGCCTTCCTGGGGTGCTGGCTTCTTCTCCGTGTTGGAGAGGCCACCAGTATGCTCGCATGTGAGAGTAAGAAAACTTAAAGGCAATGGCTTAAGCGCTGTGAGCTTACAAGTCTCAAGCACAGCAAGAGCGCAAAAAGAGCAATTTGTAAATAAGTTAGGTAATACTTATAAGTTTCTTGAGGCTGGATCTGGCCAATGGGCACATTTGTCAACAACCTGCTTTAGCCTATAGAAAGCGTGAAGCTAGAATTCTGCCCTTAAATGGAAGAAGCATGAGCATGCCATGCAATGAGTGCATGTAGCTGTTCACCCCTTAGGAGACAGGTTGGCACCTGGGCCTTTGTTCCCCACTCCGGAAAGGAGGGTGGAAGAGGGGACTTACCCGAACTTGTTGGGATGAGTTTTTCAGTATTTAGCAGCATAATTCTGAGCATATGGTGCCTTCACCACAGTATGAGGCCCACTAAAGCTTCTAGTCTTTGCATCTTAGTTCTGCCCAGGAAATAGGATGTGATCTATCAGCTGGTAATAGCTAACACCACTCCTCTATGAGGAAGTCAAGAAATATAAGGAGGAAGCATCTTAATGGATTTGAGAATTTCTCAGGAGTTCTTTTTTTTTTTTTTTTTTTTTTTTTAATTTCCTGAAAACTGTGACTCTGTGGATTACATTAATTCATTGAAACGTATTTAGATATTCATGTAAGTGACACATTTCTCTACTAATATGTAATGGTTCAAGGTCTCCTTTTCCTCCTGTCCCACAGTGCCGTGTCTACTGTTGCATACTGTGAGCGAACTGTTATCTTCCCAGTTTGGTAGTGCTGTCCTCATTGTATCCTAGATATCCATTGCAGGATCAGGGACTGTATTAGTTTCCTTCTCAGTTTGTATCCATATACTTTTGCTTAGCTTTGGGGAGCTGTCACATAAAAAGAAAAAAAGAGAAAAAAATTTAAGAATTGATCCTCTCTACCCCTGAAGGCCTTGGTTTTCATTTGCATCTAACTGACATAAATAATATTTAGTTTGGTTTTCATTGCTATTTTTATTTAGATGTTCTGAAGTATGCCGGATAGCAGCAAGGTCCATTTATACAGCACAGTGAATTCCTACAGTTCTGATAAATATACTCAGATAAGGGGAAGTTGAACTTAAATCTTCTGTTGCAGTCAATAAAAGTAAACCTGAGATTCTACCTCTATTCATGATTGCTAATTATAGAAATATATTCAAGGGCATTCTAAAAACAGGATTATAAATCCAATTATTGGGAAAAAAAAAAAAGACCAACATAGAGATAAAAGTCAGTGAGAGCTAAGAAATAAAAATGAAACAGAGTACAAAGTAATGCATTTGCTTGAGCTTATTATGAGGCAAAATGTTCTCCAGGTACATTCACTTTGTTTTTCCGTATTGCATTATCTTTGTGACAGTGGTCAAAGCTTGTTGAGTAAATGGATCTAGGTGAAATGACTGAAAGCACAGGTCTTTCAAGGAAAATCATATAGCAGAAAAGTAATGTTTTCCCTACATTTAAGATTTTAATTCAGAAACCCATATCTCTTTTACCAGATTTGTTTTGACATGTTATGTATAGAGTACAAATTCTTCCAGACCCAAGACATTCAAATTTAACTTGCAGTGTCACATGAGACAAAATCCCTGAGAGTGCCCAGGAGAGTAACCTATGCTTTTATACTGAATCATTCTCTAGATTAAATTATTAAAGTGTCTTCCAGGAATCAACGTCATGTCTAGTACAATTGAGGTAAATTCTTGAAACCAGTCACAAGGACAACTGTCCCTGTCTTGTTGAGTTTTCTGTTCTATACAAAATTGTTCAATTCTATATATGTGCTATGACAGTTCCAGCACCACTACTAGGTATATACCTTCCACAATAAAAGGTATAGAGTTAACTCTATAGAGAAGACTAGGATAATCCTTGTGCTTGTGTTTTCTGGATCATGACCAAATCCTCAAACTTCTAAAAGACTAAGTTGTATGTTTCCTATTGATGCATCTTCAGAGCAAAGCACAGGATATCAAAAATATTGTGACCAGCAAGACTAAGGAAGTAATCATACCCAGCACTGTTGAGGCTGCAGCTTGAATAATGTGCTGTCTTGGGCCCCTCAGTACATGGAAGATGTTGAGGTGCTGCAGGACAGGATAAAAGAAGAGCAATTAAGTAGGTAATGGGTCACAAGCACAGCCATATGGGGGCAGCTGAGGGAACTGGGGTTGTTTAGTCTGGAGAAAAGGAGGCTGAGGGGAGATCTTATTGTTCTCTAGAACTACCTGAAATTGGGGTGAGGATCAGTGCCTTCTCCCATGTAACAAGTCACAAGAAAAGAGGAAACAGCCTCATATTATGCCAGGGGAAGTTTAGTTTGGATGCTAGGAAAAATTTCTTTTCCACAAGGGCTGTCTAGCATTAGAATAGGCTGTTTAGGCAAGTGGTTGAGTCATCATCCCCAAACATATTTAAAAGACGTGTAAATGTGGTGCTTAAGGACATGGTTTTAATGGTGATCTAGCAGTGCTGGGCTAACTGTTGGACCCAATGATCATAAAGGTCCTTTCCAAGCTAAAGTATTCCATGACTCTAAGATTACTACGCATTGGTGATACAAACAGATTTAATTAATAAAGTCCTTCCAAAGAAGCAGTTTTGTAAACAATCCTCGTTAATTCCTGTACAGACAAAGCAAGACATGGAATTAAAAAATGAAATCTTAAAATGTGTTCATCTTTGGTCGAAAAGAAGTAATATTTCCAGTTGGAAAATTTTTCAATTATCTAAAAGTGACAAAAATCTATAAATCATTGTGGTAGTTTTAGTCTATGCCTTTAAAATTTTTTCATAGATCTTGAACAGAAAGTAGTAGAATGTAAATAAATCACTATTGGATGTAAAAAGGAAAATAATGATAGTTCTAAACAATCTTATTGGAGAGACATCTACCATAAAAATTAGTTGTCATGGAGAGGGGAATGATTAGGGATGGAGGATGGTGATTATTAATTATGAATTATGAAATATGAATTATGAAAATTATTATTGATTATTATGAATTACTATTAATCACTTTATATATATTGATTCGGATGCATGGTTGCAATAATATAGTCCATAATTGGTTTAGTATTACAATTATGTCCAATTAGAATATTTACAGTCAATTTCTAATTAATGGAACGAAAGAGTGCGGTTCTGCCGCTTGCCCACCAGATGGAGACTCGACAAGATGCTTGCAGCTGCAACTATATACAGAGATATTTATAATGTTACCACGAGGCAAGTTAAGCTAGAAATATCATGTGGCTACACGCGGGCGCTTTGAATAGAATGTTACTGAATGTTGTACGCATCGAAGATACATTCTGTTTCTCTTTCTAGCAAGGCAAGTTGCTGGATTATGCTGGCTTGCTGTTTATCTGCTTTCTGCCCAGGGCTGCTCCCTTCTGGGCGGTGACTTTCTTTCTCCCTCTGGCTCTTGGGTAGGGGCAAGGCTTTCTTTCTCCTCCCACAGTCTGTGGGAAGGGGTGGTTTGCTTTCCTTCTCCCCCCGCGGTCCTGCGGGGTTGGAGCAGCTCCCTTAATGGAGGATCAGCTCTCCGCGCTGCGGGGCTGGGTCGAGTGACAGCTCCCAGTAGGTGGGTTTTGGTGGGGGGGTGCAGTGAAGCGTTGCTTCCCCCTCGGCTCAGCTCGAAGCAGGCTGACTCTTGGCGACTGCTTTCCATTTAAATTACAATGCTGAAGTCTTTGCCTTTGACTTCAATGGAGAGGCTATCTTTCACTCTCTCTTTCCCTCGCCCTGGTACGGGGCCTGCGGAGCGGCTATGGCTTACTTAGGGAGTGGAGCAGCTGCAGTGGGAGTCTCCTTTTGTCTTCTGCAAGCGGCAGGGGCTACACAAGATGTGTTTCTGCTTATTTGGCATTTCTGCTTATTTGGCTTCTTATTGCTGCAGCGGTATGGACTGCCTGGCTCGGCTTGGTCCTTCCCCTTCTGGGTTACAGCTTACCCTCTCTTGGGGCTTCCTTCAGTCCTACAATGCCTCTCGGTGAAGGGATCTCCATTGTGGGTTCCTCGAGTGTCTCGGTGGGCTGGCTTCCGTATTCACAGAGGCTTCCAGTATGCTATGCATGTGAGAAGGCTTACAGCTAACGCGTTGCGAGTTCACATAGTGAGTGAAAGCAAAAGAAGAGAGCAAAGGAGTAAAGAAATGGAGTAGTACTTATAGATTCTTGAGGCTGGATCTGGCCAATGGGCACGCTTGCCAACAACCTGCTTCCACCTATAGAAAAGGTGAAGCTAGAATTATGCCCTTAGATGGAAAGAGCATAGGCATGCCATGAGATGGATGCATGCAGTTGTTTACTCCTTAGGAGACAGGGTGGCGCCTGAGCCTTTTGTCCTCTTCTCCTGAAAGGAGGGTGGAAGGGGGGGACTTCCCAGAACATGTTGGGACAAGTTAGCTGGTATGTGGGTGCATAATTCTGGGCATGCGATGCCTTCACTACATTAGTTTGGTAAATAACCTCTCTCCTCACTTCCTCAGGCTGGGAAATACTAACTTTCTGCTTCTGCTGCTTCTGCTTGACCTTCGCTGCATTGTTTTGGCTAAGTTCTAACACCTCTGTCAGTTTATCATATCCATTGGAATGTGATGGTGACCATCTTGCCACTACAGTCTTAGAAATTGGATTTCTGTGGCTGGTCCTTTCACTTTGTCTCGCTTGATAGCGAAACTGGGTTTCAAGGGAATGTCAATTATTTTTTACCTTTCTCAAGGACTTCTTCAGCAGTTTCACCCCAGAGGATGATATCATTGATGAACTGAATGTGTTCCAGAGCTTCACCTTTCTCCAAAACATCGTGGTTCCCTGTGTGTCAGATGCTTGAACTGTGAATCCACCCCTGGGGCAAACAATTAAAAATATGTTGTATCCCGCTCCAGGTAAAGGCAAACTGAGGCCTGCATTCCTCTGCTATGCGAATAGAGAAGAAAGCATTAGCAATGTCTATGGTAGCATACTATTTGGCCTCCTTGGATTCCAGCTCATATTGGAGTTCCATCACATCTGGTACAGCTGCACTCATGAGCGGAGTTACCTCATTCAAGGCACAGAAATCAACTGTCAGACGCCACTCTCCATTCTGCTTTCGCACAGGCCAGATTGGACTGTTGAAAGCTGAATGAGTTTTGCTGATGACCTTCTGACTCTCCAACTGACGAATCAAGTTTTGAATGGGCACCAAAGAGTCACGGTTGGTTCTGTATTGTCTGTGATGCACAGTTTGAGAAGCAACCAGCAACTTTACACTCCTCTATCTCATGTTGTCCAAACACAACTGCAGATTCATCTGAAAGCTCAGGCCTAATAGACAACTTTAATTTTTCTTCATCAATTTCTACACCTGCTATTCCAAAAGCCCATTTGTAACCTTTAGGGTCTTTGAAACACCCTTCTCTCAGAAAATCAATTCCCAAAAATACAAGGTGCATTGTGTCCCATTACAATAGTATGTGTCTTCCACTGCTTCCCAGTTAAACTTATACCAACCTCTCTCTCAGACAACTCTTGATATGCACCAGTGACTCCCAGAATAGTTATACTTTCTGACCCTTGGTATTTTGATGGTATTAGGGTGTACTATACTCCTGTGTCAACCAAGTCCCTGTACTTCTGAAATTTTGAAGTGCTAGGCCACTGGATTTACATATCTCAATAGATTCTGTTATCCCCATTATCCCTTACTTCCCCCTGGTGGCAGGCAGGGCATCCTTAATTATGGGGATTACATCCACATGTACAAAGGTAAAAACTGTCCAGCTAGCTCTTGATGTAGCCAAACATGAGAGATGACCAAAACTTTATCTCTACACTAAATCATGGATGGTACCCAGTGCTTTGTGGGGTTGGTTACAGGACTGGAAGAGAAAAGGAAAGCTATTTGGGCTGCAGATCTGTGGCAAAACATTGCTGCTTGCATTAAGAGAATTCCAGTGAAAGTGAGACACATTAATGCTGACATATCTAAGGTCAAAGCTACTGAGGAACAACGACACAACCATCAGGCAGAACTAGCTGCAAATGTTTCTCAAGTTGATACAAACTCTGATCTTGGTCTCAACTTGAAACACCAAGGTGAACTGTTTCTAGCTTGGTGGGCTCATGATTCATCAAGAGATGCAACTTACCAATGGGCTCGTGGCAGATCCATTGACTTTTCCATGGAGACTATCACGCAAGTAACACATTAGTGTGACATTTTGTGCTGCTGTGAAGCAGGCAAAGTGAATCAAGGCCATATGGTATGGTGACCGATGGTCTAAGTACAAGTATGGTGAAGTGTGGCAGATATATTACATCACTCTACCTCATTCTCAATCTGGTAAAACTATATGTGCTATGACTATGGTGGAGGTGAGTTACTGGACGGTTAGAAACTTAGCCAGTTCCTTGTGCAAGGGCATGTGACACCATTCTTGGTCTGGAAAAACAAATCCTGTGGAGACATGGTACTCAAGAGAGGATTGAGTCAGACAATGGAACTCATTTCAAGAACAATCTTGTAAAAAACTGGGCCAAAGAGCATGGCATTGAGTGGATATTCCATATTCTGTACTATGAACCAGCTTCAGGGGAGATTGAATGTTACAACAGTGTGTTGAAAACCAGTCGTAGAATAGTTTTGTGTTGGGAGGGACTTTTTTTAAATCCTAGTTCCAACCTCCTATTGTGGGCAGATAATGACTTCATCCCAGCCCCCAAAGAGGCAGTGCTGTTCATGGTTTGGCTCTGCACCTGGATTGTTCTCTATAGCCCTGATCAGCTTCTTGGAGGTCCTGAAGATGATGGGATCCCAGATGCATGATGCACGTACTTGCTGATAAGACACAATATTGTTTTGTCATGTCTTTCATTCATTTTAGGGTAGGCTTCAGGACAGATTTTCAATGGATTGTAAGTTTCTTTCAATAGTGTATAGTGTGTCTTCTCTTCTCTGACATCTGTGCTGAAGGTTTATAATCAGAGAGGGTTTCCTGATTATACCAGTGTGGTGCAATGAACATTTACTCCTAGGATGTCTTTTCGTATCAGCCTTTAGTATGTGATATGTTTCTAGAAGAACTGAAAGCCAAAATAAATTGTGTTCTTTGTAGCATTTTGACATCAGGTGAACCAATGGGCAACATTGTAGTCTCTTCTTTTAAACTCGCACCTTAAAGATTTTTAGGGCAGACTGGACCACCATAACATCTTTTAAAATATTTTCCTGTTCTATTGGATATAAAAGAGGAAAGGATTCCAATAACAGCAGAATAAGAATTTAACTACACAAAATCACAATCACTCACCATGCTTTTAAGATGATTTTTTTTTAATGAATACAAAGATTTTGAGAGCATTTTTTGTAAAGAAAAAAAGAAAGTTAAATATATTTAAGACCTCCTTGAAGATATCTGCAGTTAATAATGATATACACTGTAGAAAGAATGGTGAGATGGGTGCAAAATAACACACCCCAGCCAAATAAAAATGAAGTTATTAGTTTTTAGTTACACTGCAGTTAGAGATAATGGCACAAAGAGTATCAGTGAAAGCGCATTTTATATTGTAGTAGGAATTGCATTTTATTTTAAAGGGTGCTTCTAATTAGAGAAAGGAAGATTTCAGTTGTGAATTAAAATGTACTCACTGTAGCTTTTTTGTATCTTTTGGAGGAAGAAGGCATAAACTTTCTTCCAAAACAGACATTCTACCTGAAAGTGCCATAAAGATTTGTGCCTCACTATAAGAGACAGCTTTCCAGATTTCAAAGACCAAATATAAATATCAATGTGATGCTGTTTCCCAGTAAATATATGGCCAGATTTCATAACAATCCAGCTCCTATATACAACGAGAAGAGAAGGTTTCCATTTTGAAAGTATTCAGCATGTTAAATGCTTTTAGCAATATGGCTACTATTTAAATTCTTAAGTAGCTGAAGATATTTATGGTTACTATTTAAATTCTTAAGTAGCAGAACATATTTAAGGTCCTGAGACCTTTGAACAAATTTATATGATTCATATATACTCATCCATAAATGTCTATGTGTAATGCAGGGTTTTTTCCTACATGTAAGAATCATGAAAGAAACCCTCCTGGCAGTCAGGTAGCTAATTGAATCATAGAATTACAGAACATTTTAAGTTGGTAAGGGACTTTAAAGGTTATCTAGCCCAGTCCTCCTGCAATGAACAGTAATGTCTTCAACTTGATCAGGCTGGAAGCTTCCTCAGTTTTACTAGAGTTGCTCTAAACATCTTTTTGGTTTGTAGAGTTTCTGTCATGCTAGGCCCCGTACTACCTACAGTAACATAAAACAGTGTAAAAAGTAAGCATTTTTTCATTAATATTATTATTGAAATATCATTAGTTGAAACGATAGTTTTCCCTAGTTGATGGAAGGCCTCTGGAGCAACAAAAGGAAAGCTTGAAACATTTAACCAAAGCTATCTGGGGCTACTTGAAGAAAGAAAAACAAAGAAACAAACAAGCTCACCTCCTAAAAATGAATAAGTCAACAGAACAAAATCTATAATTTCTTTCTCCTCATTTATCTATTTATGCATCCACATCTGGCCTGGACTACATAAATAGGTCACTTTCTCTGCTCCTACAAATTAAGAAATAAAACCTGACATAAAGAATAGTCTACTCAACCTATTTTTTTTTTTTTTCCTAAAGAAAAGGTGAAGTGGGCTCACCAGTGTATAAAATTAAGCTGAGAGAGTTTTGGTGAAGTTCTCATTTATAAAGATTGGGTCATTTGTGGAGTTCACAAATGTATGTTACTTTTGTCCTTCAATTCTTGACTAGAATTTTTTTTCTCCCTTTTCAAACACTAAGTATTGTTTACAGAGAAGCATGTAGAATACATATGTGGGATCATTTTCTTGTCACACAGAGCTGTCAGCAAGCAGAGTGAATACAGTGTTTAGGTTAATCTGAAGATAAAGCAGGGGTGATATTCCTCAGGGTGATGTATTGTAAGACCTGCTTCTTCTTTTGGTATTTGCCAAATTAAGTGCAGTACAGTCCAAAGAATTTAATGACTGTGCTCCAACTTCTAAGCTATTCCTGGACTCTGGAATAGAATTGCCTATAAAGTAATACTGTTAGAGTTGCTCCTGGCACACTTCTGGTGCCACATAACCATCATTTCCCCAGCTAGTTTCTGGGAACTGTTTAGGAGACAGCATAGGCTAAAGATGACTCGCAATAGGCAGTTTGGATGTGGTCATTGAGTTATGGAGTTTAAAATTATTTTCCTAGTAAAGAGATGGATTGATCTGAATGAACTGTTTTCAGTATCCAAAATCAGTTCTGAGCATGTAAAATTTACTAGTATAGCTGTGGCTCTTGTTTCCACTTCAGATATTACATAATGTCATGGAGAAGAACAAGAATATAGAAAACAAACTGCAGTGGGAACAAAAAGTTCAATCAAACTAAGAGCATTTTTCCCAGAATCTGTCTGGTAACAGATTTAGAGGGAAAACTTTGCCTACTTGCATACATTGTGGCTCAGAAAACATTTCAAAATTAAGAACTTAACTGTGAATTACAAAATGCAGATCCATCCCAGTTCTAACTAGTAGTGACTCAGCAAGTTTAGGAAAAAAGTTGCGGGATCTGTCAGCTGATCACCATGCAAAACATGCATGCACATACACATAATTCAGTAAAAATAAACAATACCTAACGCCTTTGAAAAGGTTACTCAGTATTTCTCATGCAGACACTTTGCTTCCTTTATGACCCGTTTCACAAAGACTGTTATAACTTCAGCTGTTAAAAATGTTAACCTTTATGTTTTAGATTCCATTCATCTCTGTTGACATAGCCTCTTGTTCTCAGGGCTCTGCTCCTCAGAAAAAATATCTCCTACTCCCACCCACCACGATAATTTTGACATAAACATAAGAAATTTCATCTTCAGTTTAGCCTTTCAAATAATAATTTCTATGCAGACCTGGCCAGCCTGAGACTTGCCTAGCAGCGGGAGGGGGAGGAAAGAGCCCTGAGGGTTTGGGTAGACCCTCAGGTGTGAGAAGGGAAAGATTGGGAAGCCTCTGGGTACTATGTAAGGGACTCTTTATGCTTTAGGATGTTCTTTGCCACTATGCTGTATAGTTTTTCTGTATTTTCACCAATCTCTTTTTTTCTTTTTTTCCATTTAAACTTTCCATCACTCTCCAATCCATTTGTGTGAGTCTCATTCTTTTGTCCCTTTCGGGGCAAGAGATGTTCTGGCTGGCCTCAAACCAGCACATGGTGAAAAGAGGAAACAAGTCTGCCTGGAGTAGCAGGCCAGGACACACTTAATGTATTTTTATTCTGTCTTATATGGTCACTCAAATATCAATTTAACTGTAGATCTGGCAATATTTTTAGGTCAGGACCTAACCCCTTAAAGCCACTTATCACAGTTTTCTTCTATGAACAAGAGGTTCTCTCTCTCTTTTGCTTGGTCAGTGATGGTGGATGAAGCCAACTGCTTACACTGAGGAGCTACAAAGTCTCTTGAGTCAAACGAGAAGAACATACTTCAATACTTTGGTGCACATCCTCAGAGAAACAGATGAGATTTATTTATCTGGTTAATAGAGTTGCTTGCATGTATAGCTCTACAAATTGCCTATCCTACCTTTAAAATGTCAATCTAAAACAGCCCAAAAAATTGCATCTTTGATTTTCTCTATTTCTTCTCCTCTGACTATGAAAGTAGCCTGAGCTGAATGCAGTGTTTGGTATTGCTAGACTTGTCAGTGTGGTATAGTGTGGTGAGCTGAGTCTCACCCTGTTTCTCCTGAAGGGTAGCTGTTATGTATTAGCTTTTAAATCACACCAGAATATATTATCAGCTGATCAATTCATGCAACAGCTGTGAGGTTTAAATCAGTGTAAGACTTCCTGAAAAGTCCTGAAAAGACAATATCCTGACCCATAATTCCTCACAACCAAAGGCAGAAGAAAGGAGTGGACTTAATATACACTCAAAGCTTCAGAGATATTTGCTTTTTGCTACATTAAAGCAGCACTGTCTGTCAAGACTCATTCTGTAGTTTCTATGGAATTTCTTGTCATGGAGAAAGGATAGCTCAGGAAAGAATTTTGCTCCTAAAACTGGTTAGAATGTGCCTAACAACAGTTTTCCTCATTAGAAATACTCCTTTTGTTTCATAAAAGAAATGTATAGCAAAAAGATCAACATTATTATTGTTGTGCTCATTATTTTATTTTAAGGAATGTTTTAATTAAAATTATACACTTCTATCAAATTAATTTTTTAAACCATGGTTTTTTCCTTATTTATTTAGTAAGTTCACCATATATGAAGAAAATGTGACTTCTGCTGATAAAAAAATAAATACTTTAAAAGAAACTATTTTGTTACAAGTATCTATTAAAAAGGACACAATTATTGACATTAAAAATACCAGTATAAACCCTGAAAAATTGATACAACCTCAAAACATAATTTCTTTTTCTTCTAGAGAGGATCTCTCTCTCTTTTTTTTTATCATCTTCTTTGTGTTTTTGTTTTAGTTTCAGAATGAAATGAGGGACAATGAACTATAAAATAAATTAAAAAGAGTGCTTCACATACAAAACCTCATAAACTTCACTTATTATATTTTCTTCACCAGAGTGGCTCAATACAAACATAAATCTTAAAGAAGCCTCTGAAGGCTGTGGAATAATATCATTGGTAAGATATACATCTTCCTTTGTTAATGAAAAATAAAGGCTCATCCTAACACTCTTGGAATGGAAACTACCTGAGAATCATAGATAAAAGTTGTTCCTTCTTTATGCATCTGCATTAAGGAGATGATGCAGCTTCCAAAGTGAAAACAGTGTATACAATCAGTCCAAGATTTGGACATACTTACCCATTTCTGTCTAATATGCTTTTGCCTTGGTTTCTTTCTGGGAAACTGGTAGCATAGGCATAGAAAAAGTGAAGATCTTTTCCAGTTACTTAACTTATGCTGAAATCTGGTGAAGTGCCTTATCCCCTTTGTTTCAAAAACATTTCTTTCAGCAGTGTGATATATTAAGAATTCAGAGTTTCTGCCTGAGATCAGTAATTTTGCAAAGGGAAAGGGAACATCATGCACATACATGATGTTGTTGTAACTATTACAACCTTCAAAACCAACATGTTCATTGCATGTCCCTTGTGCAAACATTGGCTCTTCCCAAAACTGCTTAGCTGGTGAAATCTGACAGTATTGCAGCTTGAGCTGGCCCAATCTATTTAGCTTATAAGATCTGACAAGATCACAGCTGGAAGTGTCCAGGAGATCTGGTGGGATCACATCTTGAGGAGGCTATAGACACAGCATATAAACTTTGATCCAAAGATCTACATAAAACTTAAATCACATCCTAAAATGAAACCCTCCCCTCAGCTTCAAGTATAAATACAAACTTTTAGAAGAATATTATTAATTTTATAGGAATATATCTGCATGCACTTCCATGGATGTGGAATTAAATCTGTCAGTGGATTACAGAATTCATATGAAAATGAATACACAATCCAGCAACCTAAGGTTATAGAGAAACACAAAGGTTACTGTCAATATATCCAGCCATCGGAATGTTTTGTATGTTTGTTTTTAACTAGACACTTCTGTGGGATGCAAAAAGCTGACAAATCTCACCTCATCTCAGTTCTGGTAACAACATCAAAAGTAGCTATCACATTTTTTGTCTCAAACACTTACTTTCTCTTTTAAAATTAGTATTACTGTATTTAAGTATTGCATTATCTGATGTCAAGATAGTTACATGATACAACAAAACACAACTGGCATATTTTGATTTTCTGATTTCCATAAGAAATCACTTATATTTTCGATTTAATAAACATAACTCCTTTCCTACTTTTATGCTTCCTGATATTGAGTAACATCATGATTAGAGATTTGCATATTTTGAAATTAGTATGGAGGTAGGAAGCTAAGAGGTTCTAAACAGGGAAAAAAAAAAAAAAAGACATATCTGTTTATGTAACCAAATAAAAGTAAAATTAAACATAAAAGTGAGGTATAATTCAAATTTAGAGACTTATACTAATGATTATGACTATATATATATTAGAATTGTAGGCATTTGCTGTGATGATATGGTTTTACTCTTCTTTATCTCACCACAAGACTGCTTAAAATCCTCCATTAAAGACCAGACCTGTTGCTTAAAGGACAAACAAACAAGAAGAATAAACCTGACTCAGAGACAAATCAGCTACTTTGTTCTTCATTTTAGATGAATAAATTCACAAAGATTCTCACACTCAGACATCAAAAGAATACTCTTAATTTTATTAGAGCTTTAAACTATACTGCTTCATTAGTTAATAATAATAATTCACTATGCCTTCTTGAAGAACACAAAAAATATTTTGGGACACCTGTCTCACATAGAAAAGAAGACATGTAGAAATGATTAATAGCTTGTTTTCTACCATAAACTAAAATACTTCCTCAGCACTTAAAACTCAGCTAAAGTTCATGGAAATCAGGTCATAAAGACTTTCCTTGTCCATCTATCTAAAACAGTGTTCTTCAACCTTTTCAGGTTACTGACCTGCTTTATTCAAGTAAAAATTTTCTCTGACCCTCTTACATTAACTATGAAAATAGAAGTACATAATGTATTTATGATAACAATGATATGCCTGTATAATTTAGTTGTGTGCATGTTTCAAGAGGTTGACTGTGAACACTTGACCTTGAAAAGGAAGGGTATGTGTGGAAGAGTTGCATTGCCTTTGTTGATACAAAAAAATTAACTGCCTCAAACTGACATTGCCTGTTTTTCATCACCACTGAATCATACTCCAGAACATCAGAAGAAACCTAACATGGTCAGTAACTATTGCACACCATTACTGGGTAATTTTCATGCATATATGGTTTTCCTGTGTCCTCGACACTGCATTTTCCAATATATTGAAATGAGATAGAAAATATAAAATAAAGCTTTTTAATTTTTGACAAAGATGTTCCGAGTTTCATACGACATCTGCATCCTACGCGCAACTGTAATGTGTGCGCTGATAGTTGTTGTCAATTCAAATCTATTTGTTAGATTATACAAATGGTTTTCACAGTGTGACTCTGTATCAACTCACTCGATGCAACATACCCCACACTGTGGGATCTCGTACTACGAGATCCCACAGTGTGGGGTATGTTGCATCGAGTGAGTTGATTCTGAGTCACACTGTGAAAACACTTTGATATATCTAACAAATAGATTTGAATTGACAACTTCTATCAGCGCACTCATACAGTTGCAGACAGATGTCAAAAAGAACATCTTTGTCAAAATTAAAAAGCTTTTTTTTTTTTCTTTCATATTTTTGGAATATATTCTAGGACAGGAAAACCTTTATCATGAAAATTACCCAGTAATGGTGTGCAATAGTTACTGACCATGTTAGGTTTCTTCTGATGTTCTGGAGTATGATTCAGTGGTGATGAAAAACAGGCAATGTCAGTTTGAGGCAGTTAATTTTTTTGTATCAACAAAGGCAATGCAACTCTTCCACACATACCCTTCCTTTTCAAGGTCAAGTGTTCACAGTCAACCTCTTGAAACATGCACACAACTAAATTATACAGGCATATCATTGTTATCATAAATACATTATGTACTTCTATTTTCATAGTTAATGTAAGAGGGTCAGAGAAAATTTTTACTTGAATAAAGCAGGTCAGTAACCTGAAAAGGTTGAAGAACACTGTTTTAGATAGATGGACAAGGAAAGTCTTTATGACCTGATTTCCATGAACTTTAGCTGAGTTTTAAGTGCTGAGGAAGTATTTTAGTTTATGGTAGAAAACAAGCTATTAATCATTTCTACATGTCTTCTTTTCTATGTGAGACAGGTGTCCCAAAATATTTTTTGTGTTCTTCAAGAAGGCATAGTGAATTATTATTATTAACTAATGAAGCAGTATAGTTTAAAGCTCTAATAAAATTAAGAGTATTCTTTTGATGTCTGAGTGTGAGAATCTTTGTGAATTTATTCATCTAAAATGAAGAACAAAGTAGCTGATTTGTCTCTGAGTCAGGTTTATTCTTCTTGTTTGTTTGTCCTTTAAGCAACAGGTCTGGTCTTTAATGGAGGATTTTAAGCAGTCTTGTGGTGAGATAAAGAAGAGTAAAACCATATCATCACAGCAAATGCCTACAATTCTAATATATATATAGTCATAATCATTAGTATAAGTCTCTAAATTTGAATTATACCTCACTTTTATGTTTAATTTTACTTTTATTTGGTTACATAAACAGATATGTCTTTTTTTTTTTTTTTCCCTGTTTAGAACCTCTTAGCTTCCTACCTCCATACTAATTTCAAAATATGCAAATCTCTAATCATGATGTTACTCAATATCAGGAAGCATAAAAGTAGGAAAGGAGTTATGTTTATTAAATCGAAAATATAAGTGATTTCTTATGGAAATCAGAAAATCAAAATATGCCAGTTGTGTTTTGTTGTATCATGTAACTATCTTGACATCAGATAATGCAATACTTAAATACAGTAATACTAATTTTAAAAGAGAAAGTAAGTGTTTGAGACAAAAAATGTGATAGCTACTTTTGATGTTGTTACCAGAACTGAGATGAGGTGAGATTTGTCAGCTTTTTGCATCCCACAGAAGTGTCTAGTTAAAAACAAACATACAAAACATTCCGATGGCTGGATATATTGACAGTAACCTTTGTGTTTCTCTATAACCTTAGGTTGCTGGATTGTGTATTCATTTTCATATGAATTCTGTAATCCACTGACAGATTTAATTCCACATCCATGGAAGTGCATGCAGATATATTCCTATAAAATTAATAATATTCTTCTAAAAGTTTGTATTTATACTTGAAGCTGAGGGGAGGGTTTCATTTTAGGATGTGATTTAAGTTTTATGTAGATCTTTGGATCAAAGTTTATATGCTGTGTCTATAGCCTCCTCAAGATGTGATCCCACCAGATCTCCTGGACACTTCCAGCTGTGATCTTGTCAGATCTTATAAGCTAAATAGATTGGGCCAGCTCAAGCTGCAATACTGTCAGATTTCACCAGCTAAGCAGTTTTGGGAAGAGCCAATGTTTGCACAAGGGACATGCAATGAACATGTTGGTTTTGAAGGTTGTAATAGTTACAACAACATCATGTATGTGCATGATGTTCCCTTTCCCTTTGCAAAATTACTGATCTCAGGCAGAAACTCTGAATTCTTAATATATCACACTGCTGAAAGAAATGTTTTTGAAACAAAGGGGATAAGGCACTTCACCAGATTTCAGCATAAGTTAAGTAACTGGAAAAGATCTTCACTTTTTCTATGCCTATGCTACCAGTTTCCCAGAAAGAAACCAAGGCAAAAGCATATTAGACAGAAATGGGTAAGTATGTCCAAATCTTGGACTGATTGTATACACTGTTTTCACTTTGGAAGCTGCATCATCTCCTTAATGCAGATGCATAAAGAAGGAACAACTTTTATCTATGATTCTCAGGTAGTTTCCATTCCAAGAGTGTTAGGATGAGCCTTTATTTTTCATTAACAAAGGAAGATGTATATCTTACCAATGATATTATTCCACAGCCTTCAGAGGCTTCTTTAAGATTTATGTTTGTATTGAGCCACTCTGGTGAAGAAAATATAATAAGTGAAGTTTATGAGGTTTTGTATGTGAAGCACTCTTTTTAATTTATTTTATAGTTCATTGTCCCTCATTTCATTCTGAAACTAAAACAAAAACACAAAGAAGATGATAAAAAAAAAGAGAGAGAGATCCTCTCTAGAAGAAAAAGAAATTATGTTTTGAGGTTGTATCAATTTTTCAGGGTTTATACTGGTATTTTTAATGTCAATAATTGTGTCCTTTTTAATAGATACTTGTAACAAAATAGTTTCTTTTAAAGTATTTATTTTTTTATCAGCAGAAGTCACATTTTCTTCATATATGGTGAACTTACTAAATAAATAAGGAAAAAACCATGGTTTAAAAAATTAATTTGATAGAAGTGTATAATTTTAATTAAAACATTCCTTAAAATAAAATAATGAGCACAACAATAATAATGTTGATCTTTTTGCTATACATTTCTTTTATGAAACAAAAGGAGTATTTCTAATGAGGAAAACTGTTGTTAGGCACATTCTAACCAGTTTTAGGAGCAAAATTCTTTCCTGAGCTATCCTTTCTCCATGACAAGAAATTCCATAGAAACTACAGAATGAGTCTTGACAGACAGTGCTGCTTTAATGTAGCAAAAAGCAAATATCTCTGAAGCTTTGAGTGTATATTAAGTCCACTCCTTTCTTCTGCCTTTGGTTGTGAGGAATTATGGGTCAGGATATTGTCTTTTCAGGACTTTTCAGGAAGTCTTACACTGATTTAAACCTCACAGCTGTTGCATGAATTGATCAGCTGATAATATATTCTGGTGTGATTTAAAAGCTAATACATAACAGCTACCCTTCAGGAGAAACAGGGTGAGACTCAGCTCACCACACTATACCACACTGACAAGTCTAGCAATACCAAACACTGCATTCAGCTCAGGCTACTTTCATAGTCAGAGGAGAAGAAATAGAGAAAATCAAAGATGCAATTTTTTGGGCTGTTTTAGATTGACATTTTAAAGGTAGGATAGGCAATTTGTAGAGCTATACATGCAAGCAACTCTATTAACCAGATAAATAAATCTCATCTGTTTCTCTGAGGATGTGCACCAAAGTATTGAAGTATGTTCTTCTCGTTTGACTCAAGAGACTTTGTAGCTCCTCAGTGTAAGCAGTTGGCTTCATCCACCATCACTGACCAAGCAAAAGAGAGAGAGAACCTCTTGTTCATAGAAGAAAACTGTGATAAGTGGCTTTAAGGGGTTAGGTCCTGACCTAAAAATATTGCCAGATCTACAGTTAAATTGATATTTGAGTGACCATATAAGACAGAATAAAAATACATTAAGTGTGTCCTGGCCTGCTACTCCAGGCAGACTTGTTTCCTCTTTTCACCATGTGCTGGTTTGAGGCCAGCCAGAACATCTCTTGCCCCGAAAGGGACAAAAGAATGAGACTCACACAAATGGATTGGAGAGTGATGGAAAGTTTAAATGGAAAAAAAGAAAAAAAGAGATTGGTGAAAATACAGAAAAACTATACAGCATAGTGGCAAAGAACATCCTAAAGCATAAAGAGTCCCTTACATAGTACCCAGAGGCTTCCCAATCTTTCCCTTCTCACACCTGAGGGTCTACCCAAACCCTCAGGGCTCTTTCCTCCCCCTCCCGCTGCTAGGCAAGTCTCAGGCTGGCCAGGTCTGCATAGAAATTATTATTTGAAAGGCTAAACTGAAGATGAAATTTCTTATGTTTATGTCAAAATTATCGTGGTGGGTGGGAGTAGGAGATATTTTTTCTGAGGAGCAGAGCCCTGAGAACAAGAGGCTATGTCAACAGAGATGAATGGAATCTAAAACATAAAGGTTAACATTTTTAACAGCTGAAGTTATAACAGTCTTTGTGAAACGGGTCATAAAGGAAGCAAAGTGTCTGCATGAGAAATACTGAGTAACCTTTTCAAAGGCGTTAGGTATTGTTTATTTTTACTGAATTATGTGTATGTGCATGCATGTTTTGCATGGTGATCAGCTGACAGATCCCGCAACTTTTTTCCTAAACTTGCTGAGTCACTACTAGTTAGAACTGGGATGGATCTGCATTTTGTAATTCACAGTTAAGTTCTTAATTTTGAAATGTTTTCTGAGCCACAATGTATGCAAGTAGGCAAAGTTTTCCCTCTAAATCTGTTACCAGACAGATTCTGGGAAAAATGCTCTTAGTTTGATTGAACTTTTTGTTCCCACTGCAGTTTGTTTTCTATATTCTTGTTCTTCTCCATGACATTATGTAATATCTGAAGTGGAAACAAGAGCCACAGCTATACTAGTAAATTTTACATGCTCAGAACTGATTTTGGATACTGAAAACAGTTCATTCAGATCAATCCATCTCTTTACTAGGAAAATAATTTTAAACTCCATAACTCAATGACCACATCCAAACTGCCTATTGCGAGTCATCTTTAGCCTATGCTGTCTCCTAAACAGTTCCCAGAAACTAGCTGGGGAAATGATGGTTATGTGGCACCAGAAGTGTGCCAGGAGCAACTCTAACAGTATTACTTTATAGGCAATTCTATTCCAGAGTCCAGGAATAGCTTAGAAGTTGGAGCACAGTCATTAAATTCTTTGGACTGTACTGCACTTAATTTGGCAAATACCAAAAGAAGAAGCAGGTCTTACAATACATCACCCTGAGGAATATCACCCCTGCTTTATCTTCAGATTAACCTAAACACTGTATTCACTCTGCTTGCTGACAGCTCTGTGTGACAAGAAAATGATCCCACATATGTATTCTACATGCTTCTCTGTAAACAATACTTAGTGTTTGAAAAGGGAGAAAAAAAATTCTAGTCAAGAATTGAAGGACAAAAGTAACATACATTTGTGAACTCCACAAATGACCCAATCTTTATAAATGAGAACTTCACCAAAACTCTCTCAGCTTAATTTTATACACTGGTGAGCCCACTTCACCTTTTCTTTAGGAAAAAAAAAAAAAATAGGTTGAGTAGACTATTCTTTATGTCAGGTTTTATTTCTTAATTTGTAGGAGCAGAGAAAGTGACCTATTTATGTAGTCCAGGCCAGATGTGGATGCATAAATAGATAAATGAGGAGAAAGAAATTATAGATTTTGTTCTGTTGACTTATTCATTTTTAGGAGGTGAGCTTGTTTGTTTCTTTGTTTTTCTTTCTTCAAGTAGCCCCAGATAGCTTTGGTTAAATGTTTCAAGCTTTCCTTTTGTTGCTCCAGAGGCCTTCCATCAACTAGGGAAAACTATCGTTTCAACTAATGATATTTCAATAATAATATTAATGAAAAAATGCTTACTTTTTACACTGTTTTATGTTACTGTAGGTAGTACGGGGCCTAGCATGACAGAAACTCTACAAACCAAAAAGATGTTTAGAGCAACTCTAGTAAAACTGAGGAAGCTTCCAGCCTGATCAAGTTGAAGACATTACTGTTCATTGCAGGAGGACTGGGCTAGATAACCTTTAAAGTCCCTTACCAACTTAAAATGTTCTGTAATTCTATGATTCAATTAGCTACCTGACTGCCAGGAGGGTTTCTTTCATGATTCTTACATGTAGGAAAAAACCCTGCATTACACATAGACATTTATGGATGAGTATATATGAATCATATAAATTTGTTCAAAGGTCTCAGGACCTTAAATATGTTCTGCTACTTAAGAATTTAAATAGTAACCATAAATATCTTCAGCTACTTAAGAATTTAAATAGTAGCCATATTGCTAAAAGCATTTAACATGCTGAATACTTTCAAAATGGAAACCTTCTCTTCTCGTTGTATATAGGAGCTGGATTGTTATGAAATCTGGCCATATATTTACTGGGAAACAGCATCACATTGATATTTATATTTGGTCTTTGAAATCTGGAAAGCTGTCTCTTATAGTGAGGCACAAATCTTTATGGCACTTTCAGGTAGAATGTCTGTTTTGGAAGAAAGTTTATGCCTTCTTCCTCCAAAAGATACAAAAAAGCTACAGTGAGTACATTTTAATTCACAACTGAAATCTTCCTTTCTCTAATTAGAAGCACCCTTTAAAATAAAATGCAATTCCTACTACAATATAAAATGCGCTTTCACTGATACTCTTTGTGCCATTATCTCTAACTGCAGTGTAACTAAAAACTAATAACTTCATTTTTATTTGGCTGGGGTGTGTTATTTTGCACCCATCTCACCATTCTTTCTACAGTGTATATCATTATTAACTGCAGATATCTTCAAGGAGGTCTTAAATATATTTAACTTTCTTTTTTTCTTTACAAAAAATGCTCTCAAAATCTTTGTATTCATTAAAAAAAAATCATCTTAAAAGCATGGTGAGTGATTGTGATTTTGTGTAGTTAAATTCTTATTCTGCTGTTATTGGAATCCTTTCCTCTTTTATATCCAATAGAACAGGAAAATATTTTAAAAGATGTTATGGTGGTCCAGTCTGCCCTAAAAATCTTTAAGGTGCGAGTTTAAAAGAAGAGACTACAAATGTTGCCCATTGGTTCACCTGATGTCAAAATGCTACAAAGAACACAATTTATTTTGGCTTTCAGTTCTTCTAGAAACATATCACATACTAAAGGCTGATACGAAAAGACATCCTAGGAGTAAATGTTCATTGCACCACACTGGTATAATCAGGAAACCCTCTCTGATTATAAACCTTCAGCACAGATGTCAGAGAAGAGAAGACACACTATACACTATTGAAAGAAACTTACAATCCATTGAAAATCTGTCCTGAAGCCTACCCTAAAATGAATGAAAGACATGACAAAACAATATTGTGTCTTATCAGCAAGTACTGCATCATGCATCTGGGATCCCATCATCTTTCAGGACCTCCAAGAAGCTGATCAGGGCTATAGAGAACAATCCAGGTGCAGAGCCAAACCATGAACAGCACTGCCTCTTTGGGGCTGGGATGAAGTCATTATCTGCCCACAATAGGAGGTTGGAACTAGGATTTAAAAAAAGTCCCTCCCAACACAAACTATTCTACGACTGGTTTTCAACACACTGTTGTAACATTCAATCTCCCCTGAAGCTGGTTCATAGTACAGAATATGGAATATCCACTCAATGCCATGCTCTTTGGCCCAGTTTTTTACAAGATTGTTCTTGAAATGAGTTCCATTGTCTGACTCAATCCTCTCTTGAGTACCATGTCTCCACAGGATTTGTTTTTCCAGACCAAGAATGGTGTCACATGCCCTTGCACAAGGAACTGGCTAAGTTTCTAACCGTCCAGTACTCACCTCCACCATAGTCAGCACATATAGTTTACCAGATTGAGAATGAGGTAGAGTGATGTAATATATCTGCCACACTTCACCATACTTGTACTTAGACCATCGGTCACCATACCATATGGCCTTGATTCACTTTGCCTGCTTCACAGCAGCACAAATGTCACACTAATGTGTTACTTGCGTGATAGTCTCCATGGAAAAGTCAATGGATCTGCCACGAGCCCATTGGTAAGTTGCATCTCTTGATGAATCATGAGCCCACCAAGCTAGAAACAGTTCACCTTGGTGTTTCAAGTTGAGACCAAGATCAGAGTTTGTATCAACTTGAGAAACATTTGCAGCTAGTTCTGCCTGATGGTTGTGTCGTTGTTCCTCAGTAGCTTTGACCTTAGATATGTCAGCATTAATGTGTCTCACTTTCACTGGAATTCTCTTAATGCAAGCAGCAATGTTTTGCCACAGATCTGCAGCCCAAATAGCTTTCCTTTTCTCTTCCAGTCCTGTAACCAACCCCACAAAGCACTGGGTACCATCCATGATTTAGTGTAGAGATAAAGTTTTGGTCATCTCTCATGTTTGGCTACATCAAGAGCTAGCTGGACAGTTTTTACCTTTGTACATGTGGATGTAATCCCCATAATTAAGGATGCCCTGCCTGCCACCAGGGGGAAGTAAGGGATAATGGGGATAACAGAATCTATTGAGATATGTAAATCCAGTGGCCTAGCACTTCAAAATTTCAGAAGTACAGGGACTTGGTTGACACAGGAGTATAGTACACCCTAATACCATCAAAATACCAAGGGTCAGAAAGTATAACTATTCTGGGAGTCACTGGTGCATATCAAGAGTTGTCTGAGAGAGAGGTTGGTATAAGTTTAACTGGGAAGCAGTGGAAGACACATACTATTGTAATGGGACACAATGCACCTTGTATTTTGGGAATTGATTTTCTGAGAGAAGGGTGTTTCAAAGACCCTAAAGGTTACAAATGGGCTTTTGGAATAGCAGGTGTAGAAATTGATGAAGAAAAATTAAAGTTGTCTATTAGGCCTGAGCTTTCAGATGAATCTGCAGTTGTGTTTGGACAACATGAGATAGAGGATGTAAAGTTGCTGGTTGCTTCTCAAACTGTGCATCACAGACAATACAGAACCAACCGTGACTCTTTGGTGCCCATTCAAAACTTGATTCGTCAGTTGGAGAGTCAGAAGGTCATCAGCAAAACTCATTCAGCTTTCAACAGTCCAATCTGGCCTGTGCGAAAGCAGAATGGAGAGTGGCGTCTGACAGTTGATTTCTGTGCCTTGAATGAGGTAACTCCGCTCATGAGTGCAGCTGTACCAGATGTGATGGAACTCCAATATGAGCTGGAATCCAAGGAGGCCAAATAGTATGCTACCATAGACATTGCTAATGCTTTCTTCTCTATTCGCATAGCAGAGGAATGCAGGCCTCAGTTTGCCTTTACCTGGAGCGGGATACAACATATTTTTAATTGTTTGCCCCAGGGGTGGATTCACAGTTCAAGCATCTGACACACAGGGAACCACGATGTTTTGGAGAAAGGTGAAGCTCTGGAACACATTCAGTTCATCAATGATATCATCCTCTGGGGTGAAACTGCTGAAGAAGTCCTTGAGAAAGGTAAAAAATAATTGACATTCCCTTGAAACCCAGTTTCGCTATCAAGCGAGACAAAGTGAAAGGACCAGCCACAGAAATCCAATTTCTAAGACTGTAGTGGCAAGATGGTCACCATCACATTCCAATGGATATGATAAACTGACAGAGGTGTTAGAACTTAGCCAAAACAATGCAGCGAAGGTCAAGCAGAAGCAGCAGAAGCAGAAAGTTAGTATTTCCCAGCCTGAGGAAGTGAGGAGAGAGGTTATTTACCAAACTAATGTAGTGAAGGCATCGCATGCCCAGAATTATGCACCCACATACCAGCTAACTTGTCCCAACATGTTCTGGGAAGTCCCCCCCTTCCACCCTCCTTTCAGGAGAAGAGGACAAAAGGCTCAGGCGCCACCCTGTCTCCTAAGGAGTAAACAACTGCATGCATCCATCTCATGGCATGCCTATGCTCTTTCCATCTAAGGGCATAATTCTAGCTTCACCTTTTCTATAGGTGGAAGCAGGTTGTTGGCAAGCGTGCCCATTGGCCAGATCCAGCCTCAAGAATCTATAAGTACTACTCCATTTCTTTACTCCTTTGCTCTCTTCTTTTGCTTTCACTCACTATGTGAACTCGCAACGCGTTAGCTGTAAGCCTTCTCACATGCAAGCATACTGGAAGCCTCTGTGAATACGGAAGCCAGCCCACCGAGACACTCGAGGAACCCACAATGGAGATCCCTTCACCGAGAGGCATTGTAGGACTGAAGGAAGCCCCAAGAGAGGGTAAGCTGTAACCCAGAAGGGGAAGGACCAAGCCCGAGCCAGGCAGTCCATACCGCTGCAGCAATAAGAAGCCAAATAAGCAGAAATGCCAAATAAGCAGAAACACATCTTGTGTAGCCCCTGCCGCTTGCAGAAGACAAAAGGAGACTCCCACTGCAGCTGCTCCACTCCCTAAGTAAGCCATAGCCGCTCCGCAGCCCCGTACCAGGGCGAGGGAAAGAGAGAGTGAAAGATAGCCTCTCCATTGAAGTCAAAGGCAAAGACTTCAGCATTGTAATTTAAATGGAAAGCAGTCGCCAAGAGTCAGCCTGCTTCGAGCTGAGCCGAGGGGGAAGCAACGCTTCACTGCACCCCCCACCAAAACCCACCTACTGGGAGCTGTCACTCGACCCAGCCCCGCAGCGCGGAGAGCTGATCCTCCATTAAGGGAGCTGCTCCAACCCCGCAGACCGCGGGGGGAGAAGGAAAGCAAACCACCCCTTCCCACAGACTGTGGGAGGAGAAAGAAAGCCTTGCCCCTACCCAAGAGCCAGAGGGAGAAAGAAAGTCACCGCCCAGAAGGGAGCAGCCCTGGGCAGAAAGCAGATAAACAGCAAGCCAGCATAATCCAGCAACTTGCCTTGCTAGAAAGAGAAACAGAATGTATCTTCGATGCGTACAACATTCAGTAACATTCTATTCAAAGCGCCCGCGTGTAGCCACATGATATTTCTAGCTTAACTTGCCTCGTGGTAACATTATAAATATCTCTGTATATAGTTGCAGCTGCAAGCATCTTGTCGAGTCTCCATCTGGTGGGCAAGCGGCAGAACCGCACTCTTTCGTTCCATTAATTAGAAATTGACTGTAAATATTCTAATTGGACATAATTGTAATACTAAACCAATTATGGACTATATTATTGCAACCATGCATCCGAATCAATATATATAAAGTGATTAATAGTAATTCATAATAATCAATAATAATTTTCATAATTCATATTTCATAATTCATAATTAATAATCACCATCCTCCATCCCTAATCATTCCCCTCTCCATGACAACTAATTTTTATGGTAGATGTCTCTCCAATAAGATTGTTTAGAACTATCATTATTTTCCTTTTTACATCCAATAGTGATTTATTTACATTCTACTACTTTCTGTTCAAGATCTATGAAAAAATTTTAAAGGCATAGACTAAAACTACCACAATGATTTATAGATTTTTGTCACTTTTAGATAATTGAAAAATTTTCCAACTGGAAATATTACTTCTTTTCGACCAAAGATGAACACATTTTAAGATTTCATTTTTTAATTCCATGTCTTGCTTTGTCTGTACAGGAATTAACGAGGATTGTTTACAAAACTGCTTCTTTGGAAGGACTTTATTAATTAAATCTGTTTGTATCACCAATGCGTAGTAATCTTAGAGTCATGGAATACTTTAGCTTGGAAAGGACCTTTATGATCATTGGGTCCAACAGTTAGCCCAGCACTGCTAGATCACCATTAAACCATGTCCTTAAGCACCACATTTACACGTCTTTTAAATATGTTTGGGGATGATGACTCAACCACTTGCCTAAACAGCCTATTCTAATGCTAGACAGCCCTTGTGGAAAAGAAATTTTTCCTAGCATCCAAACTAAACTTCCCCTGGCATAATATGAGGCTGTTTCCTCTTTTCTTGTGACTTGTTACATGGGAGAAGGCACTGATCCTCACCCCAATTTCAGGTAGTTCTAGAGAACAATAAGATCTCCCCTCAGCCTCCTTTTCTCCAGACTAAACAACCCCAGTTCCCTCAGCTGCCCCCATATGGCTGTGCTTGTGACCCATTACCTACTTAATTGCTCTTCTTTTATCCTGTCCTGCAGCACCTCAACATCTTCCATGTACTGAGGGGCCCAAGACAGCACATTATTCAAGCTGCAGCCTCAACAGTGCTGGGTATGATTACTTCCTTAGTCTTGCTGGTCACAATATTTTTGATATCCTGTGCTTTGCTCTGAAGATGCATCAATAGGAAACATACAACTTAGTCTTTTAGAAGTTTGAGGATTTGGTCATGATCCAGAAAACACAAGCACAAGGATTATCCTAGTCTTCTCTATAGAGTTAACTCTATACCTTTTATTGTGGAAGGTATATACCTAGTAGTGGTGCTGGAACTGTCATAGCACATATATAGAATTGAACAATTTTGTATAGAACAGAAAACTCAACAAGACAGGGACAGTTGTCCTTGTGACTGGTTTCAAGAATTTACCTCAATTGTACTAGACATGACGTTGATTCCTGGAAGACACTTTAATAATTTAATCTAGAGAATGATTCAGTATAAAAGCATAGGTTACTCTCCTGGGCACTCTCAGGGATTTTGTCTCATGTGACACTGCAAGTTAAATTTGAATGTCTTGGGTCTGGAAGAATTTGTACTCTATACATAACATGTCAAAACAAATCTGGTAAAAGAGATATGGGTTTCTGAATTAAAATCTTAAATGTAGGGAAAACATTACTTTTCTGCTATATGATTTTCCTTGAAAGACCTGTGCTTTCAGTCATTTCACCTAGATCCATTTACTCAACAAGCTTTGACCACTGTCACAAAGATAATGCAATACGGAAAAACAAAGTGAATGTACCTGGAGAACATTTTGCCTCATAATAAGCTCAAGCAAATGCATTACTTTGTACTCTGTTTCATTTTTATTTCTTAGCTCTCACTGACTTTTATCTCTATGTTGGTCTTTTTTTTTTTTCCCAATAATTGGATTTATAATCCTGTTTTTAGAATGCCCTTGAATATATTTCTATAATTAGCAATCATGAATAGAGGTAGAATCTCAGGTTTACTTTTATTGACTGCAACAGAAGATTTAAGTTCAACTTCCCCTTATCTGAGTATATTTATCAGAACTGTAGGAATTCACTGTGCTGTATAAATGGACCTTGCTGCTATCCGGCATACTTCAGAACATCTAAATAAAAATAGCAATGAAAACCAAACTAAATATTATTTATGTCAGTTAGATGCAAATGAAAACCAAGGCCTTCAGGGGTAGAGAGGATCAATTCTTAAATTTTTTTCTCTTTTTTTCTTTTTATGTGACAGCTCCCCAAAGCTAAGCAAAAGTATATGGATACAAACTGAGAAGGAAACTAATACAGTCCCTGATCCTGCAATGGATATCTAGGATACAATGAGGACAGCACTACCAAACTGGGAAGATAACAGTTCGCTCACAGTATGCAACAGTAGACACGGCACTGTGGGACAGGAGGAAAAGGAGACCTTGAACCATTACATATTAGTAGAGAAATGTGTCACTTACATGAATATCTAAATACGTTTCAATGAATTAATGTAATCCACAGAGTCACAGTTTTCAGGAAATTAAAAAAAAAAAAAAAAAAAAAAAAAGAACTCCTGAGAAATTCTCAAATCCATTAAGATGCTTCCTCCTTATATTTCTTGACTTCCTCATAGAGGAGTGGTGTTAGCTATTACCAGCTGATAGATCACATCCTATTTCCTGGGCAGAACTAAGATGCAAAGACTAGAAGCTTTAGTGGGCCTCATACTGTGGTGAAGGCACCATATGCTCAGAATTATGCTGCTAAATACTGAAAAACTCATCCCAACAAGTTCGGGTAAGTCCCCTCTTCCACCCTCCTTTCCGGAGTGGGGAACAAAGGCCCAGGTGCCAACCTGTCTCCTAAGGGGTGAACAGCTACATGCACTCATTGCATGGCATGCTCATGCTTCTTCCATTTAAGGGCAGAATTCTAGCTTCACGCTTTCTATAGGCTAAAGCAGGTTGTTGACAAATGTGCCCATTGGCCAGATCCAGCCTCAAGAAACTTATAAGTATTACCTAACTTATTTACAAATTGCTCTTTTTGCGCTCTTGCTGTGCTTGAGACTTGTAAGCTCACAGCGCTTAAGCCATTGCCTTTAAGTTTTCTTACTCTCACATGCGAGCATACTGGTGGCCTCTCCAACACGGAGAAGAAGCCAGCACCCCAGGAAGGCCACTGTGCCTCAGTTTGCCCAAGGAACCAGCAAAGGAGATCCCTTTGCTGAAGTTACGAAAGCCATCATCAAAAGCCCAGTTCCAGCGGATCAGAAGAAGAGCACACCGTATCTTAAAGAGGACTAGACTCCCCAGGGTAAGCTTTAGCCCAGAGGGTGAGGGACTAGCACGAGTCCGGCAGTCCAACATCTGCTACAGCTAGAAGCAGCCACGTGCCCTGCGTGACCCTGCTGTTCACGGAAGATAAACGGAGCTGCCTGCTTTGCTGCTCCACAGCCCTGTGCCATCAGGATAGTGTAACCCAGGACTTCCCGAGAGAGAGAGTCCCATCCACTCTCTTTTGAGTCAAGGAAAGGACTGCCTTATAACCTCAAACGGGAAGCAGTTGCTGAGATTCAACATTGTCAGCTCACTTTGAGTCATGCAAGGGGAAGTCGCTGCTCCACATAGCCACACCACTTCCCTGAAGCCCATTGTTGCTGGGATCAGTGACACCTGACCCCGCCTACTGGGAACAGTTTCTTCACCCCACCGTGCAGGCAGACCCTATGAGGGCTGACCCTGAAGGACCCGGCCCCGCCTCACAGGACCACTCCCCCTATTGGCCCTGCCAGCCCCCGGTCGCTGTAGTTGCGCCGTGGAACCACCCTGCCAAGGGAAGCCATCAATCAGTGGAAAGCCTCGCCCTTTCCACAGAGGAGGGAGAAGAAAGAAAGTCACTGTCCAGAGGGAAGCCCCCTCCCCGTGGCCCACCAGCAACTCAGCCACAGCCTCAGCCCTGGGAGCCTTCCCCCTCCTGGAATGGACCAGCTCCCTTCCAGCCCTGGGCAGACAGCAGCCAACCAGCATAATGCATAAACTTGCTTTGCAGCAACAAAGACACAGTGTATCTTTTCACGTGTGCAACACTCGCTAATGTTCAGTTCAAAGCATCCATGTTTAGCTGCATGATATTCTAGCTTGAATTGCCTCTTGATAGCATTGTAAATTTCTCTGGGTATAGTTAAAGCCACAAAACGTCTGGTGGAGAAGAAGCAGAACTGCACTCTTTGTTCCCTTAATTAGAAATTACTTCTGTAAATATTGTGTTTGGGTCAAATTGTGCATACTAAACCAGTTATGGGATATGTTTTCACAACCGTACACTAGAATCTATAATATATGAAATAGTGATTAATCAGGTATTAATATTTTTAATAATTAATAAGCATTGCTTTTCATGATTAATATTTCATAATTCATAAATCAATAACCTCTTCACCACACATACTGAAAGAAATCTCACTGGAAGAGGGATATTGGTCTTTCAGGATCTCCTGCACAATCCATCATGCTCCATAACTTTCAGATTACATATTTGTCCTCATAATATCAGTCAGCCATCAGAAGAAATGGTTATGTTGTATAGCTCTATTGTCAAACATCTGGTGACACTGAGATTAAGAGGACTTTTAGACTAATGAAAGAATGTTGACTATTAAAACAGTATTCAGTTCTGTCGTTGAAAAATAACATCTGAAAGCTAGGACAATGGAAAAAAATTAGAAAGTAAATAAAAGAGACTTGTCTTCAAAATTCTGAACATTTACAGTATGGTTTTGGACATTTCCTTTTAATAGTGAAAGACTTTTGTGGGAGGGTTGTAGAAGGAGAAAGAGAAGAAGAATAAAATGTAAGCATGGAGAAGTCAAAAAGGAATACACTGATCTAAGAAAAGGAAGTAGGAGAGAAAGGTGAGAGAAAGGTGATAGGAAGGTTTGGGCTAAAAATGTATGCGATGTATCTGTTCTGGTGAGGGTTGTTTTGTGCTTTGTACTTCACTACAGAAAGAAAAGACTTCCTTTTATCTTGTAAAAACACAAGGAATGGTAAATAAAAGGATATTATTTTCTGTATCGGTTTTGGTTTAAAATTATCATTGCCAGTGTGTGTGTATATATGCCTTTTTTTCTTTTAATGCACAAAATATCCTACATGAGGTTTACAAAACCTTTTATTTCCTTTGACTACACTGTCCAGTGCTAGGATCCACCAAACCTGAGAATCTGCAAAAAGGGTGGAAGCCTGGCACAGCACATTTTCTGTATCCTAACACCTAAGAGATTTCAGCTCACACCTGGTGTAGAGGGCTCAATTAAGAGTTTCTTGTACATGTGCTATTTGTTTGCACTTTGCCTCACCCTATCAGTTTTTAAATGCCTGAAATTATCCCAAATAAGATTGGACATTTAACTGCAGTGCCAAATTTTGAAGTTTAGTCTCTTTTGTTATAGTGAGTGAAGAGATGGAGACTTCATTCTTGGATAAGTCAATCCTGTGACCACTCTAGTTACTGAATGTTCTTCAGTAACTTTTTGAAATTTTGTGGACCTTGTTTATTTCCTTTGGCATTAGCTGAACTCAGCAAATTCAAACAGTACATTAAAGATCACCTTCTCTTTTACACCCGTTCCTTTAGAACATTGAGAAGCACTTGCACCTTCCCATACTGTCCAACATGAAAAACATGTCATTCTCACTGCCTTGTTTCCCTCAGCACACTCATCCTTCTCACTGCTGTGTCTCTCCACAGTACCTTATGGCCTTAGCAGAGAAGAGAAAAGAAAGCTTCAGGGATATCTTACAGAGCATTCCAATGCATAAAAAGGGCCTACAGGAAAGACTGGCAGGGGCACTTTATCAAGGAATGTAGTGAAAGGGTAAGAAAGAGGGTAGATTTAGATTAGATATAAGAAAGAAATTCTTTTCTGTGAGGTTGGTGAGGCACTGAAACAGGTTGCCCAGAGAAGCTGTTGAAGGAATTGTTCAAGGCCAGTAGGATGATGCTTTGAAGAATTTGATCCAGAAGAAGGTGCTCTTGGCTATGGCAGAGGGGTTGAAACTAGATGACCCTCAAAGTCCCTTCTAATCAAAATGATTCTGTGATTCTATGAGAAAACATTGAGGAATCTAGAAGACAAATGATGCTTCTAAGGTTTGCAATACTAAGGCCCTTCCTTTTACAAGGCAGCAACCTTTCATCAACACACCACAAGGTTTCTGTGATAGTGCCTTTACCATGAAACCTCAAGTGCCCTTGTCCATATTACACTGTGGGATTTTGACCTGTTATATCCATTTTTTCTCTAAAGTCATTGCCCCTGAAATTTAAATGTTATTCTTCCTCTACTACTTCATTCTATCTTGGAGCTACTTCTGTGTATCTTTGTGTGTAGATCTATTTGCCTTTCACCCTGTAGGGTTTAGTTTTCAGCTTCATAAGAAAATAAACACTAGTTTTAAAATCCACTAAATATTATCAATAATATGCATGCTAAAACTTAATGGACAATTAGTGTGCAGCACCTGTACCTAATCAGGTATGCTTCAACCATCACCAGTAGTGTCATAAATAGTAACTACCAATGGGGACCTTGAACAAGTCTTGATGAGAAGTATAATTGTACTGGGGAGAAAGCAAGAATAAAGAGTGTTTTGCCATTTTCAATTTGATCATTGTCACCATCTGCTGCTCTGGAGAGAGGGCCCAGAGAAGTAGGAGGCTTGTTTGGGTAGCTCACTACTTTTGTTCCCACCTGGATATAGCAGAAAGGATTTCCCTTTTCCCTCTTTTTTTTTTATTTTATTTTTCATTCCATGTTTATTTATGTCACTGGCTATGGTCCCTATTAATAAGTTATGTATATGTAAACCTACTTGAACTTTCACTGTGCAGTAGAGAAGAGTGCATTAAAAACCATGGTCGGGTAGAGAGAAGGTGGGAGAGACAACATGATTGGAGCTGGATCCCTCTGCAGACCACTTAATGTCTTTGGCTTGATTTAGATCAGGAAACTTGAGCAGAGGTAGGTATCTAAGGAAATAGGAATCATAAATAATTCATCCAAAACTGCAAAATGTCCTTTCTCCCTTTTTACCCGCACTCTGAATCAGTAATGTGAATATCAGGGGGCCTTTACATCTTCAGTAAGATTATTTTGCTGATGATACTTCCTCAACCTTTCATGTTCTTAAACTGATATTTACCTCTTGAAAGAAGCATTTTTAGAGGCATTAAGTTTTGCTTGGTTTGGAGGTTTTTTGTTTGTTTGATTGTTTACTTTGGGTTTTTATTATTATTTTTAATTAAGAAATTTCTAGTTAGAAATAGGTTTGCTGTATTTAATCCTATTGTTAAAAGTTATATATATATAAAGAGAGAAATTGAATAAAATATTTAATTGGTTGCAAACAACATTCCCCCACCCCCCCAAAAATAATTTAATTATAAATTTCAGACTATACATCAGAACAAAACCTGACCTCAGAATATTTCTTCTTCCAATGTCTTCTCTTGTGTTGATTTATTCTAGCTATTGTTTGCTTTAAAACACCACAGGAGAAGTGCGATAGAGGTAAGCATTTTCTTTGTTCTTTAAACATGGAGAAAAAGAGGAATACCAACTACGTCAGAAAAAATGTGACAAAACTATTCAGAAATCCAATGGATATTCAGTTTGGATAGCCAGAGCAATTTGACCCAGTCCACATGACATCTAAAAGTGACTAATAGTCAAATACAGCCCCAGAGAATACTATATCCTGTTGGGTTTTTCAACTACATTTTTACACATATAACTGCTTTAATCCTACGGGATATAAGCAAAAAGAAGTGTGATTTGCACAGGGGTAGCCCACCTTGATTTTACGCTGAAGCACAGTGCATAATTTTACTAAATGGCATGATCCTATGTATGTAAATAATAGGCATGTAAAGGGGTTAAAAACTTACCACATCTCAGACAGATGTTGCCTCCACTTCATGTGCAATAGAAAAGTTACTAACCATCAAAGTCAACACAGTGCAAATTCAACAGTGAACTTAAAACACTATCATTCTTATAATCTCAAAAAGCTCAGGAAAGTAGCACTTTGGTAGCACTTCTTCAGCTATATCTCATATTGACACTGGAAAACAGTGGCTGAAATGAGGACAGCCCCTGTCATGACAACACCAGAGTTTATATTTTCTGCTTTTCTCTCAGGGACAGTGTGAAGAATGAGCAAATGATGGATGCAAACAATATTTCGGTAAACATATTTTATATTTACAGTCCCAGGAAGGCTTTTGAAAGAGAAACAGGAAAGAGTGTTACAGGAACTTAGTATTATTTGATACAATTTACTCAGAAGAATATGTTCAGCTGAAAAAAATACAATTCTGAAGTTGTGAAGCAAGGTTCATACATATGTTTTAAAATCTTTTACAAATATGCAGGAGACTATTTTTTACACATTAATATGCAGAGGAGAATGAAATCTGATATTATTTTAGGACCAAGTATCATTTCAGGATAAAATTTATCTTTGTGGCTAGAAGGATGGGCACCTAATATTGGAGAAGAACCTTGGGGTTTCTCATGGATCAGATGAGTGCTTAGATTGTTAGGATAATAGGCAAAAATGAAACTTTCAGTGAAAGCTTTTTATCTGTTTTTTGTGTTATTTTGTGAAAAAAGACAAACCTATCTCAGTCAGTCAATGCCTGAATAAGTGTGCCTCCACAATAGACAGAAAGACCCAAAAGATTCTATTTCTCTCTAGGAACAGACAACATCTATTCTCCACTCTTTCTATTTAATTTCTGTTATATTAAGTAGTGTACATAACTAGCTCTCCCTCTTACAGTATCAGAGGGATGATAAATTGTCATCTCCAATCTATTTCTTTTGTTTGTTTGGTGGGGTTTTTTTTGATCCCAGCAGATGTGCTGAGCATTAAACATGCTTGTCTGCTTCTACGGAAATATTGATAATTAAAAATACTTGAGGGGAGGAGGAGGCTCTGCAAGGAGTGAGATAGCCAGCCGTGATCATTGTTCAGCTCACCATTAGTGGAAGAATTTGAAGGAATACCATCAAGTGAACAATACAGACTTTCCTGAACCCTTACATACATAACTTTCTGGTGACCCAGAACTAAATTGTAGGAAGATTATTTTGTTATTTCATTTTGTTCTGTTTGGGATTTCTGTCAAACACACAAACTTACTCTGAAGCTTTTCAAAGAAAGGTGCAAATAACTATATGTATACATATACATATATGCAACTGTGTAGGATTTAAGGGTTTGGATGTGGGTGTTGAGGAGTTCAAAAGTTGTTTGGCAGCACTATATATACATGTATGGCAGCTTGAGAAGTTGTAGGGAGAAGGTGTAAGGATTTGCTGGTGAGGCTGACTCCATAACTAGAAGTGAACCCAAATTGCCTAGTTTCAGGTGCTGAAACCTTACTGCACTCCTAATAGTTGTGGGAAAGAAATCTTGGACTGGGGAAATAAAAGCTATTACTTCATGTGATACTGTGAGCAAAGGTAAACAAAAAAAGTCAGAACAACAACAACAACAACAAACCCATAAACAACTGAACAAACAAAAACCCCACAAAGTCCCAATCACACATACATACGCTTATGCACCCCGTGAAAATATAGTTAATGAAAAATAAAAACCAACCCACACATACCCAAAAAACCCAAACAAAAACAAACAAACCCCCCCAAACAACCCAATCCAAAAAAACTAAACAAAACAAATAAACAAAGCAAACAAAACGCCATGCTTCCATGCAGTTGTTTTTACACTTTCTCTTCAAATCCTAACCAGTGCCAGGGACTGCAGATGAGCGTGAAAGTGGGAATGTGTAATGGACATACAAAACCATACTGAGGTTTTATCAGCATGAATTTGGAGAAGCTGGCCTGCTTAAGATGCAGCAGAGCAGGCAAGAGGGGATGACATGTGTTTCTGTTCCAGTGACATTAAAGCCAGGATCTCTGAACAAAAGCCTATATGGTGAATTGAACTTTGTATACAAATGATTTTCATTACACCAAAGAAAGTTGAAGTCACTAGTTCTGACTTGAAAATCTTAGAGACATTTATTCAGTATCTGTTTGTTTTGTTTTCTTTGCTGTTGTTTTTCGTTGGTTTAATTTAGTTTTGCTTTTGTTTGTTTGGTTGGTTTGTTTTGTTAGCTTTTCATGTCATGTATGATCTTGCCACTGAAAGCTTTGCTTTATTTCTTTTCATGATTCATGCTCCTGAGCCCTTTCTAGTCTTGTCCCTTTGGCATCTCAATTTTTCCCTTTAGCTGTTTATTTCTTGAAGTTCAATGGTTGACTCTTGGATCCTTGTCCATACCTTTGTATAGTTGCTGGGAATTAAATTTCCTTTTCCTATAATATTCTTCATCTTTTCTCACAGAATCACAGAAACATTCAGGTTAAAGAAGACACTCAGGATCACTAAGTCCAACTGATAACTCTACTCTACAAGTGTAGTGAAGGCACCACATGCCCAGAATTATGCCCCCAGATACCAGCTAACTTGTCCCAACATGTTTTGGTAGGTCCCCCCTTCCACCGTCCTTTCAGGAGAGAAGGACAAAGGCCCAGGTACCAATCTGTCTCCTTAAGGGGTAAACAACTGCATGCACCCATCACATGGCATGCTTATGCTCTTTCCATCTAAGGGCATAATTCTAGTTTCACCTTTTCCATAGGTCAAAGCAGGTTGTTGACAAGCGTGCCCATTGGCCAGATCCAGCCTCGAGAAAATCTATAAGTATTACTCCATTTGTTTACTACCTTGCTTTCATCTTTTGCTTTCTCTCGCTTTGGTCGAGCCACAGAAGCTTGGCAACCCCCAAGTCTTCTCAATCCCACATGCAAGTGCATGCGTCTGCATACAGAAAGAAGCCAGCTCACCGAGCTGCTCAAGAAACCATCAGACAGGATGATCCCTTCGCTGATGCAGATACCAGCGTCACAAACCCAGTCAAAAGGACTGAGGAAAAGCCCTGAGGGTAAGCGTAACTCAAAGGGGGAAGGACTAACCCTGAACCAGGCAGTCCAGATCTGCTGCAGCAATAAGCAGCCAAAGCAGAAACGCATCTTGTGTAGCCCCCACCGTTTGCAGGAGAGAAAAGGAGCCGCAGCTGCTCTGCAATCTCTGTGTCGTCAGAGCAAAGCACCCGGGATTTCCCCGAGGGAAAGAGAGAGCAAAGATAGCCTCGCCTTTGAAGTCAAAGGCAAAGACTGCAGCCTTGTAATTTTAATGGAAAGCAGTCTCCCATATTTGGCAGAGTCATCTCACTTCAAGCTGAGCCAAAGGGCAAAGCATCTCTTCACTGCACCCCCCACTGAAACCCGCCTACCAGGAACCATCACACAACCCCGCCCTGCCGCGTGGAGAACCGATCCTCTATTCAGGGAGCCACTCCAACCCCACTAAGGGAAAACCGCCGATAGGCGGGAAGCAAGCCGCCCCTCCCCGCAGACCGCGGGAGGAGAAAGAAAGTGGCTGCCCGGATGGGATCAGCCCTGGGCAGAAAGCAGATAAGCAGCGAGCCAGCAAAACCCAGCAATTTACCTCGCTACACAGAAAGACAGAATGTATCTTCCATGTGTACAACATTCAGTAACATTCTATTCAAAGCGCCCCCTTGTAGCCGCTTGATATCTCTAGCTTAACTTGCCTCGTGATAACATTATAAATATCTCTGTACATAGTTGCAAGCCACAAGCGTCTTGTCGAGTTTCCATCTAGTGGACAAGCGGTGCAACTGCACCCTATCGTTCCCTTAATTAGAAATTGACTGTAAATATTATAACTGGGTATAATTGTAAATACTAAAGCAGCTATGGACTATATTTTTTTACAACCGTGCATCTGAATCAATATATATAAGGTGATTAATTGAATATTCAGAATTTTAATAAATAATAAATAATAATTTTCATAATTCATATTTCCTAATTAATAATCACCATCCTCCATCCCTAGTCCCCCTCTCCACAACAACAAGGTAACTGTAAACCATATCCCCAAGCACCACATCCAACCTGCCTTATTGGGGTAAGCAAGATCATGTACCCCCCATATGGGATGCTTGTGCTGTGCTCATACTTCTTCCAAGTATAGGCATATTCTGACCATATGCTTTACTATTGGCTAACTGTGTTGACCAAGCATTTGACTATTGGCTAAATCCAAGCCATGACCAAATTATAAATATTAACCAAATTTCAAACAACTCACTCTTTTTTACTCTTGTTCTATTGCTCTTGCTTTTGCTCTTGTTCTGAACATGTGCTTGTGGTGGTAAGGCCATGACACATGGCCCAGTACAAATCCAGACAGGCCTTATGATGTCTAGACAGGTCCTTTCTCTCCCCTCCTTCCCTCCACAAAACAGGGCAATGCAGGAAAAGGAACAAAGGGGACAGGACCTTGCCTGTCTGGTAAGCCAGATGCCCATCTGGGCTCAGAGAACGTAAGCTTCCCCAGATATGAGGTCCTGACCTCTGCCTTTTATGGTCATAGCCTATCAGAATGCTTTCCATTGGATGACTACATGTTAGCTTTAGTGCCCCATTGGACCAAGTGGGGGCTCTTGCTCAAATCTGCCTTGCTCAGATCCGCCTTGCTGTTGCTTGCTGAAGCTGTGCTTAAGCCTTGCTCAAGCCTAGCTCAAATCTGCTGAAGCCTCGCCTCACTTCAAGCCTTGTTGTCTCAAGTGTCCTGCCTTGCTTCAAGTGTCTGGTCCAAAGCCCTGGGATAAAGCCTGAGCCTTGAATTGGATTACAAACCGACAGTTTCTGGAGCCTGTCAGCAGAGAGAGCAAGCTAGGGACTATCTCCAAATTCCTATTCTAATCCTCGCGAGTAAACCCAGCCTGCTGATATCTTCCTAGGAGTTATTGGTTGGCCTTTGATTTATAAGTGGGTGAAGCTATCTGTGTCATAACTTTTCCAATCTCTGAACTCTGTAAATTATGTCAAAATTGCCATAAGCATCCTGGAAGAATTCAAGACCAAATAGAACCTGTAAATAATTTCATCAGTTTTGTACATAGTTTTGGGGTGGGGTTTTTAGGAAAATAAAAATAACTGTATTTTATAATTCCCACCTCGTTAATTTAACCCAAACTAATACAGTGCTCTGCTCTCATGAATGTGTTCTGCCATTGTCTGCTGTCCAAAGAGAAGCTTGTTACCTGGGAAGTGTCATTGTGCCTCAGTTTACCTGGAAACCTGGAGTCCTTTGTGTAAGATGCATTGGAATCTACAGCTTTGAATTGTATCTGCAGTCCCGCCAGTAGGAAGAAGCTGCCAGTGTGCCTTGAGGACTTAGCTCATTGGTAAGCCTAGTTAGCTGGGGAGAACTTGCCCAAACCCCTTTTGGCAGTTCTAAGTGACTGCTGTGAGCATGAAGCTGCAGACCTGAGAATCAAAGTCACCCTCCATGCGCTGCTCACAAAGCAAGGACCAAACCTAGCAGTCCCTGTGTGTCAGCTGCAGCTGTGGGAGAAGCACTGGGATGAGCCTGAGAGCTTGTTCCAGGTGAACCAGTCTAAGCCCCAGCAACAACAGGAGAAAGCTGACTCCACTGCATATGGAAGAGACTGCCCCCAGAGACAGCTATCCCTGTGTGATGATGATTCACATGACTAGCTTATGACCATCCACTGCACTGGATGGTCATAAGCTCTTTACTTGGGACAGACAAGGGAGAAGGAGGGGTGGCCCTGTATATTAGGGAATCTCTCGATGCCACATAACTTGGAGTTAAGGATGAAAAGGTTGAGTGCCTATGGGTTAAAATCAGAGGGAAGGCTAACAAAACTGATATCCTGGTTGGAGTGTGTTATAGACCATCCAACCAGGATGAAGAGGTAGATGAAGTATTCGACAAGCAGCTGGAGGTCATTTCAAGATTGCCAGCCCTTGGTCTTATGGGTGACTTTAACCTGCCAGATATCTGCTGGGAAATTAACACAGCAGAGAGGAGTCAGTCCAGAAGATTCTTAGAGTGTATGGAGGACAGCTTCTTGACACAGCTGTTATGTGAGCCTACCAGGGGTGAAGACCTGCTTGACCTGCTGTCTTCAAATAGAGAAGGACTGGTGAGGGATGTGATGGTAGGAGGCTGTCTAGGGTGCAGTACCCAGAGAGTACCTTGGGAAGTAGCCCTTAAGAACAAAAGGATCCAGGATGGTTGGACCTACTTCAAATAGGAACTCTTGAACGCACAGGAGCAGGTTGTCCCAATGTGCCAGAAGATAAGCCAACAGGGGAGAAATTAAGGGAAAAAAAGAGGACATATCACTCTTGGAAAGGGGAGGAGGTTACTCGAGATATGTTTAAGGATCCTGTTAGATTATGGAGGAGAAAAATTAGAGAGGCAAAAGACCAATTAGAACTTAAATTGGCCATTTCTGTGAAAGACAATAAAAAGCATTTTTATAAATGCTTTTTTATATTAATATTAAAATAAATTTGCCATTAAAATGTTAACGATAAAAAGAGTGGCAAGAAGAACCTCCACTCATTAATGGACATGGAAGGGAATATTGTAATTAAAGACGAGGAAAAGGCAGAGGTACTAAATACCTTCTTTGCCTCATTTTTCAACAGTAATGTAGGAGGGCTTCAGGATAACTGGCCTCCTGAACTCGTTGGTGGGGTCAGGGAGCAGTACAGTCCCCCTGAAATCCATGAGGAAGCAGTTAGAGACTTCCTGAGCCTCTTGGATACTCACAAGTCCATGGGAACAGATGGGATCCATCTTAGGGTAATGAGAAAGCTGGCAGATGAGCTCGCCAGGCCACTCTCCATCATTTACCACCAGTCCTGGCTCACTGGAGAGGTCCCAGATGACTGGGAGCTGGCCAATGTGATGCCCATCTCAAGAAGGGCCTGATAGAGGGTCCTGGAAACTACAGGCCTGTCAGCCTGACCTCAGTGCCAGGCAAGATTATGGATCAGATCGTCTTGAGGGCAATCACAGAGCACCTGCAGGATGGCCAAGGGAACAGGCCCAGCGAGCATAGATTTAGGAGGGGCAGGTCCTACCTCACCAACATGATCTGCTTTTATGATCAGGTGACCCGCCTGGTTAATGTGGGGAAGGCTGTGGATGTAGTCTACCTGGACTTCAGCAAGGCCTTTGACACCATCCCGCATAACAAACTCCTAGCCAAGCTGTCAGCCCAGGGCTTGGACAGGAGTACTCAGTCCTGGATTAAGAACTGGCTGGAGGGCCAGGCCCAGAGAGTGGCGGTGAATGGTGCCACTGCCAGTTTGCAGCCAGTCACTAGTGTTGTCCCCCAGGGATCAGTGTTGGGCCCAATCCTATTCAGTATCTTTATTGATGATCTGAATGAGGAGATAGAGTCCACCATTAGTAAGTTTGCAGATGACACCAAGCTGGGATCAGGAGTTGATCTGTTGGAGGGTAGGAGGACTCTGCAGAGGGACCTTGACAGACTGGATAGATGGACAGAGTGCAACAGGATTGCATTCAACAAGAATTCCCCTCCCCTGTTAACAACTCCAGACTAGCTCAGTTCAGAAGCAAATGAAACTGTATTTTACAAGCAAAACTACAATCTATGATGAAATGTAATGAATATGTAGAAATATACACTATTCACAACATTTACAAATATGTATAATTAACAGAAAAACACAACAAAGTCCCCTGACCGCCAGAGGGGCCATGACTCTCCCTCTCCGTCCCACCCTGAGCTAGCAGGCAAAAAGGAAGAAATCCAAGAAGCAGAGAGGTTATTAGACTTAGCTTGTCAAGGTCAGTATGAGGGTGTGTGTGTTATCTCCCAAAGCCAGCAGACTGCTCAGCAAACACCAGACAGACAGACTGAGAGACTGCCCATACTTTGTTTTGAGTACTGACTCTTAAACATTTCTATCTGTCTAATGGAAGAGTTTAGAATAATCATTATTTTGCTTTCTTACACCCAATGGTGATTTATTTACATTCTTTCACCTTTCTGCTCGAACTTTGTGAGAAGAAATTAAAGGTTAAGCCTTAAAACCATCACATGGGAGTACTGGTTGACAGCTAGCTGAACATGAGCCAGCAGTGTGCCTACGTGGCGAAGAAGGACAAAGGCATCCTGGCCTGCATTAGAAATAGTGTGGCTAGCAGGAGCAGGGAAGTCATTCTTCCCTTATACTCATCTCTGGTTAGACCACACCTTGAGTACTGTGTCCAGTTCTTGGCTCCTCAATTTAAGAAGGACATTGACATACTTGAACGTGTCCAGAGAAAGGCAACAAGGCTAGTTGGAGGTCTGGAGCACAAGCCCCATGAAGAGAGGTTGACGGAACTGGGGTTGCTTAGCCTGGAAAAGAGGAGGCTCAGGGGAGACCTTATTGCTCTCTACAACTACCTGAAAGGAGGTTGTAGATAGGTGGGGGTTGGTCTCTTCTCCCAGGCAACCAGCAGCAGAACAAGAGGACACAGTCTCAAGTTGTGCCAGGGGGTGTTTAGGCTTGAATGAGGAGAAAGTTCTTCACAGAAAGAGTGATTGGCCAGTGGAATCAGCTGCCCAGGGAGGTGGTGGACTCATCATCCCTGAAGGTGTTGAAAAAATGATTGGACGTGACACTTGGAGCCATGGTTTAGTTGTCATGAGGTGTTAGATATTAGGTAATAGGTTGGACTTGATGATGCCTGAGATCTCTTCAAACCTGGTTGATTCTGTGATTCTGTATTCTGCATAACCTGCCATGCATCTTGTTGATTCACCATCTAATGGATAAATGGCAGAATTGCAATCTTGGTTCTTATAAATTATTGGTTTGTATTTTTTCTAATTTGTTTCAAAATTGTTAAACTGTACCAGTTTATGAGATTTATCTGATTATATATATTGTTAATGATTATTACTTTTTGCCATTAATAATAATAATAATTTTTATTATTATTATTAGCCACCCAGGCATACTGTATGTTCATATTCAGTTGCTTGTCAATTAGTACCCCCAGGTCCCTTTCTGTCAGACAGCTTTTCAGCCCCACTTCCCCAAGCCTGTAGCATTACTTGGGGTTGTTGTGACCCAAGTACAGGACCTGGCATTTGGTCTTGTTGAAGTTTGTCCTAATAATGTTGGCCCATTCATCCAATCTATCCAAGTCCCTCTGTAGAGTCTCCCTACCATCGTGCAGATCAACAGTTCCACCTAAGTTGGTGTTATCTGGAAACTTACTGATGCACACTCTATGTCTCCATCAAGCTCATCAATAAAGATGTTAAACAGAAGTGGTCCCAACACTGAGCCATGAGGAACACCATTTGTGACCGGCCACCAGCTGGATTTAACTCCACTGACCACCACTCTCTGAGTCTGTTCGTCCAGCCAGTGCTTTATCCAGCAAAGCATGTGCTCATCCAAGCCATGAGCAGCCACTTTGTCCACAAGAATTCTGTGGCAAACAGTGTCAAAGGCTTTTGGAAGTTTAGGTAGACAATATCCACATAGTCAGGTCATCCAATAGTCATAGGTCATCCATCTTGTCGTAGAAGGATATCAGGTTGGTCAGGCAGACCCTGCCCTTCATAAACCCATGCCGACTGGGTCTGATTCCGTGGTCGTCCTCTTTATGGTGTGTAATGGCTCTTGAGATGACCTGCTGTATGACCCTCCCTTCTACTGAAGTCAGACTGACAGGTCTATAGTTTCCTGGATCCTCCTTTCTTCCTTTGTTGTAGACAGGTGTTACATTTGCTATCCTCCAATCCCTCCAGTCCTCCCCAGTTAGCCAGGACTTCAGGCAAATAGTGCGAAGTGGCTTGCCAACTCATTCAACACCCTTTGGGGTAGCCCATCTAGCCCCATATGCTTGTGTGTGTCTAATCAGTGTAGCAATTGTGAAACCTCTTTCAACTGCTTACAAAAAAATTCATCTACCTCTTCATGCTGGTTGAATGGTCTATAACAGATTCCCACCATGATATCACTCTTGCTGGCCTTACTCCTTATTCTTACTAATAAGGGCTCAACACTATCAACACCTTCATTAATTTGCATGGTTTCATATGTGTCCCTAACACAGAGGGCCACTCCACCACCTCTTCTTCCTTGACTATCCCTTCTGAAAAGTTGTTACCCATTGATTGCAGCACTCCAGCTGTGGGAGTCATCCCACCAGGTTTCCGTGATGGCTGCTATATCAGTTCCCAGTAGCACAATGACCTCCAGCTCCTCCCATGCTGCATGCGTTGGTATATAAATATTTCAAGGAGGGAGTTGAGTACATAGTTTTCAACCTTGTATTGGGGTAGACCTTCTGGTTATCTGAGATGCCAACACACTGCTTCACAAGTGCTGGGCTAGTACACCCAGAATTCTCAGTGGTAAGGCCAGCTATATCCCCATCCCCTTTTAAAACTAGTTTAAAGCCTTGTCAATGAGCCCAGCCAACTTTTGTGCAAGGATTCTTGTCCCCTTATGGGACAGATGAATTCCATCTGTTGCCAGGAGACCCAGTGTCAAGAAAACTTCCCCAT
The DNA here is from genome assembly GCF_027791375.1 of Indicator indicator. Classification (NCBI taxonomy): domain Eukaryota; kingdom Metazoa; phylum Chordata; class Aves; order Piciformes; family Indicatoridae; genus Indicator; species Indicator indicator. The sequence continues at coordinate 82,394 of NW_026539154.1, forward strand.
GGTCAACCCCCCCACAAAGTTCTATCGATGGAACCAACCTCTAAGACGTGTGTTAATCACATGGATTTTTTTCTTTCCTTCAGTATCACTTCTGTCACAAGAGGGATTGAGGAGAACACTGCTTGTGCTCCTAAGCCCTCAAGTAGCCTCCCAAAAAAGCCCTGAAGTCTATTTTAATTGCTTTTGTACTCCTATGCATTGTCTCATCACTCCAAATCTGCATAGCCAGCAGAAGGTAATAGTCTGATGGCCTCACCAGAGTCTCTTAGAAACGTCCCTAACCCATGGCCCAGGCAGGCAGCAGATATCTGTGTGGGATGGCTCAGGCCTACAAATCAGGACCTCAGTTCCCCTGGGAAGAGAATCCCCTAATAGTACCACAGTTCTTTTTTCTCTTGTTTGTACTAATCAAAGAATCGTAGAATCAGTCAGGGTTGGAAGGGACCACAAGGATCATCTAGTTCCAACTCCCTTGCCATGGGCAGGGACACCTCACACTAGCTCAAGCTGGCCAGAGCCTCATCCAGCCTGGCCTTAAACACCTCCAGGGATGGGGCCTCAACCACCTCCCTGGACAATCCATTCCAGGCTCTCACCACTCTCATGGGGAAAAACTTCTTCCTCACGTCCAGCCTGAATCTCCCCACTTCCAGCTTTATTCCATTCCCCCTAGTCCTATCACTACCTGATATCATAAAAAGTCCCTCCCCAGCTTTCTTGTAGGCCCCCTTCAGATACTGGAAGGCCACAATAAGGTCAGCTCGGAGCCTTTTCTTCTCCAGACTGAACAGCCCCAACTCTTTCAGTCTGTTCTCATAGGAGAGGTGATCCAGCCCTCTGATCATCCTGCTGGCCCTTCTCTGCACATGTTCCAGCATGTCCATATCCCTCTTGTAATAGGGGCTCCAGAACTGGATGCAGCACTCCAAGTGGGGTCTCACCAGAGCTGAGTAGAGGGGGAGAATCACCTCCCTTGACCTACTGGCCACACTTCTCTTGATGCAGCCAGGATCTAGTTGGCTTTCTGGGCTGCAAGTGCACACTGATAGCTCATGTTGAGCTTCTCGTCCACCAGCACCCCCAAGTCCTTCTCCTCAGGGCAGCCTTCTAGCCAGTCCCTGCCCAGCCTGTATTGTGCTTGGGATTGCCTCGACCCAGATGCAGGACCCTGCTCTTGGTCTTGTTGAACCTCATGAGGTTGGCTTGTGGCCACCTCTCTAGCCTCTCAACGTCCCTCTGGATGGCATCCCTTACTTCCAGTGTGTCTGCTGCACCACACAGTTAGTGTCATCAGCAGACTTGCTGAGGGTGCACTCAATGCCACTGTCCATGTCACCAACAATGATGTTGAACAAGACTGGTCCCAGGACTGATCCCTGAGGGACTCCACTTGTCACTGGCCTCCACTGGGACATGGAACCATTGACAGCCATTCTTTGGGTGTGGTGATCAAGCCAGTTCTTTATCCATCTAGTGGTCCACCCATCAAACCCACATGTCACCAGTTTGGAGACCAGGATGTGGTGTGGGACGGTGTCAAAGGCTTTGCTCAGGTCCAGGTAAATGACATCAGTAGCTCGCCCCTCATCTATTAATGTTGTCACTGGTTCATAGAAGGCCACCAAGTTTGTCAGGAAAGATTTCCCCTTGGTGAAGGCATTCTGACTGTACCCAATCACCTCTTCACTATTTTTCTCTCTCAGTAGTGCCTCCAGGAGAATCTGCTCCATGACCTTACCAGGCACAGAGGTGAGACTGACTGGCCTGTAGTTCCCTGGTTCTTCCTTCTTCCCCTTTTTGAAAATGGGAGTAATATTTCCCCTTTTCCAGTCACTGGTGACTTCCCCAGACTGCCAGGACTTTTGGAATATACTAGAGAGGGGTTTAGCAACCTCATCTGCCAGTTCTCTCAGTACCCATGGGTGTATCTCATCACGTTCCATGGACTTGAACACTTTCAGGTTCTTCAGGTGGTCAAGAACCTGATCTTCACTTATGATGGGCAGTTCTTCCTTCTGGTTCTTGCCATTAGCTTCCATGACTATTCCAGGAGTGTGGCTGGAGGCCCTTGCAGTGATCCTAAGTTTTGGGACCGGCTGACAAGTCCTGGGGAGATGCACATATGGGCATTCATCTCCAGCCTCATTCATCCATTCCTCTGTTTCAACGGCCCTGTACCTGTTGTGTGTGCGCAACTGGGAAGACGGGGGGGATTGGGAGGTGGCTTGCCTGCCTCTCCTGCCTCACCAGAGAGGGACCTGCCTCCATGCTTCCCCATCTCTTAGGTTTCTTTCTCCTTACTTTCTTCAGCAAAAAGTGAGCCTGGGCTTGACAATTCAAAATTTACTTGAAATTTCGCAACTCTCACTTCTAATTCAATGCCAGTAATCACTGAAGATAACAAATCCTACTCCTTTTTCATTTGAAACTGTACTTTCTACAGTATACTTACGGCTTCCTTAGAGTCACAGCTTCACAGTATCACAGTATATCAGACATTGGAAGTGACATCAAGAGATCATCAGATCCAACCTCCCTGCCACAGCAGGATCACTTAGGGTAGTCTGCACAGGAATGCATCCAGGTGGGTTTGGAAAGTCTCCAGAGAAGGAAACTCCACAACCTCTCTGGGCAGCCAGTTCCAGTTTCCGTCACCCTCACTGTTAAGAAGTTTCTCCTCATGTTGAGATGAAATCTTCTATATTCAAGTTTAAACCCAATGTTCCTTGTCTTATTACTGAGAACCACCAAAAAGAGCCTGGTCCCCTCCACTTGACACCCACCCCTCAGATATTGATAGACATTGATCAGATCCCTTCTCAGTCTTCTCTTCTCCAGACTAAATAGCCCCAGGGATCTCAGTCTCACTTCATAGGTGAGATGCCCAAGTGCCCTCATCATCCTCATGTCTCTCCATGGGATTCTCTCCAGCAGGTCTCTGTCTCTCTTGAACTGGGAAGCCCAAAACTGGACATAGTATTCCAGGTGTGATCTCACCAGGGCAGAGTAAAGAGGTAGAAAAATTTCCCTAGACTTGCTGGACACACCTTTCTTGATACATCCCAGGATCCCATTGGCTCTCTTGGCCACAAGAGCACATTGTTCCATGGAGAATTTGCTGTCCACCAGCACTCCAAGGTCTTTCTCTGTGGAGCTGCTGTCCAGCAGGGCAGCCCCTCTCTTGTACTGCTGCATATTGTTACTTCTCCCCAGATGTAGGACCTTGCACTTTTTCCTATTAAACTTCATGAGGTTTGCCTGCACCCAGCTCTCCAGCCTCTCCAGGTGACTTTGGATGGCTGCACAGCCTGACGGGGTGTCAGCCAACTTCTGCAGTTTTGTATCATCTGTAAACTTCTTAAGGGTACTCTCAATCCCCTCATCCAGGTCATTGATAAAGATATTGAACAAAACTGGACCCAGTAACGATCCCTGGGGGACACCACTTGCCACAGGCCTCCAAGTTGACTCTGTGCTACTGATGATGACCCTCTGAACTCTGTTGTAGAGCCAGTTTTCAATCCACCTCACTGACCAGCCATCTATGCCACATTTCCTGAGATTTTCTGAGAATGTTATGGGAGTCTGTATCAAACGCTTTACTGAAGTCAATATATATGACATCCACTGCTCTTCCCTCATCTATTCAGTTGGTCTTAACTTCATAGAAGCCTATCAGATTAGTTAGACAGGAATTACTTAGTTAGTCCTCAAGGTCTAATCATCCTTGACATTTATCAGGTATCATTGCCTAATCAGGATCAATTCACAGCTTTCTGTCACTTGAAGAATCTCATCTGGTTGGCTACCTCATGTTGAGTAGATCAGGTACATCACAAAAAACCCGGTATTGTGACTTTGCCTCTCGTAGTCACTTCTGCCAGAACAGATGGATGTCCATGACTGACAGATTCTTGAAAATTGATCTAGTGATGAGACACTACAACCAGGACATGAGAAAAATGTTCTGTGTCTGTATCAAGGGAAGGTTTTCCATCCTTCAACTCCTGTTGTGCTGGATCATATCATACTCCCCAGGTCTGTGAAGGGCAAGCGGAAGATGTAATCTCTTCTCCTGGAGATGGTCCATTGCAAGGAAAGGCATGAAAGATTCAGGAGGAGAGAAACAACAGTGACAAATGTAGCTCTGTGATTAAAAACATTGGGTGACAGACGCTCCTCATTGTGGGTTTCTAGCTTTTTCTTGCTCAGCCAGCCTCACATTGAAAGGGAAATGTGAGCCCTAGTAAATATACAAAGTGACTCCCCTCATAGGAGGATTTTGGAATGAGATTCTTACAAAGATAGATGGAGTGACCCCTCCTACAAGGTCTGGAAGTCCCTGCTTGCTAAGCTTAGATCCTCAGTAGACAACAATGACTGAAATGGCCACCCTGCCTAGGTTCATATACAATGTAAGTACACAGTACAAAGGGATCAGGACAAGACTGCAAACTGACAGAGAGAAGGGATGCACACTGCAAAAGCAAGGCAATTACTATTAGTGTAGACAATTATGATTATGATTTAGCCATTGGATCCCCAATAGTCATTAACATGACACCACATTTTCCTCAGAAAAAAAATAAAAGGAAAAAAATCAGTGTCTAAGCAACAGTGCTGAAACCCAGGGGTAAATGTTTGTCTCGAACAGGGCTGCAAGCCACACGAGAGAGACTAATTAAATGAGTCTCTGGTCCTTATATGAGAAATAAGAGAAACAGAGTGTTGGTTTTAGTTTTTTTAATTTCCCAACTGACCAAGAGAAGGGGAGGGAAGGAACAGTGAGAAGAGGGGAAAGAAGAAAGATATTCCAAAATAATATTTCCAAGGTTTCTTTCATTTGCAAAGTGAGCTAGAACAAAGAAATGTTTAAAATTCTTTCTCCCAAAGATGGAGCTGTTGCAATAGAAGAGAGGCCATGTGAGCACAAAAGTGCACACAGGCACACACACAAAAGAAGTCCTGCATTCTGCAGCAGAACTTCCAGGATTCTCTGAAAAACTGCTTCCTTTCTGTAGGAGAAATAAAAATCTGTATTATTATAGCAGCTGCGCTATTGCAAAATTCTACCAAAATACAACAGTTGATATTAAGTATCTAACCCCTCTTAACTGTCTATTTCATGGGCTTTAGATTTCTGGATTGCTAAAATAACCATCTGAAGACAAGACTTCAATTCATTTTGGTTTATTAGTATTATTATTTCCTTACAATAATAATAACACTTTACATTTATACAGCACTGTTCATCTGCAGATGCAGACAATAAGGACTGGATTGCTGCTATTACCCTACTATGCCTCACAAATGAGAGGGGATAGAAAATTCTCCAGAAATCTGAGGTTGGAAGAGAAATTTCCTGAAACTATGAGGCCCAGAAGTGATTCAGAAGGAAGGATAACTAACTCCACAATAGCAAGGTCAACTATGCTAACGAATTTCTAAATTATCCCACATTACAATTTTAATTGAAATATTAATTAATAATATTCAACAGTGTCATCTTGCAGTTTCCAAGCTAAGAATTCTGGAGTCTGGTTTGATTCCTTCTGAAATATATGTTTCAGCTGAAGGATAGCTTGACAAATACAAAAGAAGGCTAATTGTGTTGTTTAGGACATCAGACTTGACAGTCAAAATGCTCACTCCACTATTAACATCTGTGAAGAAATAAATGAATCAAGTGATCCTTAACCATTCACTCATGGATTTTGGGGGGGCTTTTTAGAATTTATGGCTTTTGAAACACTTGTTTACAATCACATTTCAGTTCATAATTACAGCCATGTTTTTGGGAGCAAAGCCAGGGAGTGCAGCTAGTTCAGCTGCATTTACTACTTGCCTTGCAGCTTATATAGAGAGAAGAAATGCAGTGACTGTGGTAAAGAAAAGTGAGAGGGGCAGCAGACAACAAGGAGATAACATTTCTCTTCCACTGTGTACTGATGTGGGCTTTTCTCCCCCAAAAGCCTACAATCTACTCACATAAAGAAGGGGGTGACAGTAAGCTGATTAGGTGTGATATTATTAATTGATGTCCTGTTATATCAGTTTATATGGGGGAAACTGCGGCCCAGCTTAATACTATCTGACTCTAGACTTCTGTATTATGAACATATGAACTCATCATCTCTTACTCCCTTTAATGTAAAAAAGAGGAAAAAATAAAGCACTTTTATGATCATTGTTTATTTGCAATCTCATCTGAAGTACCCATTCCTCACCACTGACTGTTGAAGAAAACTAGAATAATCCCTTCTGCGGTGCCTTTGGATTAGGAAAGGAAGAAAAGCCGTGCTGGTAAACTCTCACATGGGGCACATCCAGCCTCAAATATTACCACATCCATACTCTCTTTCAGAAAGAAACAAGGTGAAAGCCAAAGTCAATATGTTCAGGCAACTACAGTCAATAAGAAATTACTCTCTGGAGAAGAGATCATCATTGTGCGAAGTACAAGACCTGTATTTTCTCAGTGTCCAGTAATCCGAGCATCATGCAGGTGCTCCATGGTGAAGTCAGGAAGGGAAGCCAAGACCTGACTCCCAGACTCATCATATAACTTTTAGTTACATTCCTTTCTTCAGCCGCTTGACTCAGTAGCTCCACTTGCTGTCTTCTGCTTCTGACACCAAAGCAGCAAAACTTATTGCAGGGATGGAAGCAGATAATACAGACCTCTCTGCTTATTTTAAATAATAATAATTTTAAAAGCGTGCTCATTTGACCTGGCTCTCCCCTTTGGTGCTTCTATTATTTCAATCTTAAACTCTTTTCACTTTCTTGCCAGGAGGAAGGAAGTAACACAGAGATGTTTTATGCCACTGAGACAAAGAGGTATTGATCCTTTTTGCCTCTGGAAAAAGTTTCTAATAATTTACAGATATATCATAGATTGTGGTGCTGCTATCTTTAATTAAAACATGACACAGAAGAGAAAGCAATTATTCAGGGATTTTGTTGGGGGGATGTTTTTTTAAATCTAGATTCCTTTTTTTTAATGGGCTATGGTACGGGATCAAATGATTTACAAATTGAGCACACACAGAAAAAAGAGAAGAAGAATATTTGCTCTTGTTTTTCTGGGTTTTGTGGAGTTTTGGTTTGGTTTGGTTTGGTCTGTTTGTTTGTTTGTGGTGTTTTTTTGTTGTCATTGTTTGTTTTGTTTTGTTTTAATTCATTGTATTTAAGTGTGATGATTTGCAGTTCATAATCCAAAGATTTAATCTTCTGTGGCTTTTTAACGCCATTGACCAATGAAGCTACAGAGAAAAAAAAAAAAATCCCTTGTCCAAAGGAACATTATGCTTCCATCAAAAAACTACATTACACTGTCAGTACCACCCCTTTACGGTGACTGCAGTAACACCTCCATGCACAGGCCTTGGTCATGTGGATTTGGGTGATAGCTGCTGGCACAATTAAAAAGATAATACTAACTTTGAGTGACCCTCCTTCTACACAAATATCTTTAAGCAGAAACAAAAATGAAGAATTGACCTCCCTATATTTGCAGAGCTTCTTAACAGTCAAAATGGTGTGTAAAACCTCGGTTTAGTCATTCTGCTGGTAGTAGCTACATACTAGTGAAATTTGGCAAGGGATATTAACTTCTGTATGGTTATACTTTCTTGTTTTGTGACAACTACTATTGCTTCTGGATTACCAATTAATTGGTAAGGTTTCACCAAGTCCACCATGGAGGAATAGTTAGAGCAAAGAACTATTAATTACACTTCTTTCCAGAAGTAAACCCTCACAGACATTTAAATTTGTGATTAATCTTTTCAGCAATATGTAGAAATTGAATGAAAGAAGCATTTTACAAAACAAGTTTGTGTAAAACTTGCAGGTCTTTCATTAGGAGTACAGAAGATTTGCACTGAATCTTTAGGAAGGAGCAGACACCTTCATGCTTACCTTCACTGATCTTTGGCAATCCAAGGGGGCCCTTTCAGTAGTTACTAATATACAAGACTGATAGGGACTCCTTCCTTCTCACACACGCACAAGATCACTTGTGACCTGGAGGGAAAGACTCTTCTGACTTTTTGTATGCAGCACTCACTGCTCTATACAGGATCTCAGAACCCAGGGCCTGCCACTTAATCTTTTAGAAAGAGATAAGCCTCAGCTGCAGTTTTGTTACTGGGTTGAAACTCCTCTGACTACACAGAAGATCAGAACAGTTTGTGCTCGAACAAACCTTTGGAAATCATCTAGTCCAATGTCCCTAGATTAGGCTGCTCAGGGCCTTATCCATCCAACCTGACCTTGAATATTTCCACCAATGGGGCTTCTACCACTTCTCTAGCCAACCTGTGCTAGTGTTTCCACACCCCCGTTATAAAAAATTTCTTCCTTATGTCTAGTCTAAATCTACTGTGCTTTAGCTTAAAACCCTGTGCTCTCACAGCAGGCCTTATTAAAAATAGTCTCCATCTTGTCCCCCATAGTGTCTTCAAGAAGGCTAACGCCATTCTGAGGAGTATTAGAAGGGGTGTGGTTACTAGGTTGAGAGAGGTTCTTCTCCCCTTCTGCTGTGCCCTGGTGAGACCACATGTGGAATATTGTGTCCAGTTCTGTGCCCCTCAGTTCAAGACAGACAGGGAACTTCTAGAAAGTGTGCAGTGCAGAGACACAAAAATTATTGATGGAGTGGAGCGTCTTCCTTACAAGAAGAGACTGAAGGAGCTGCGTCTCTTTAGTTTAAAGAGGAGGAGACTAAGGGGTGACCTCATTAATGTTTATAAATATGAAAAGGGTGAGTACAAAGAGGATGAAGCCAATCTTTTCTTGGTGATGCCCAGTGACAGGACAAGGGGCAATGGGTGGAAGCTGAGGCATAGGAAGTTCCATGTAAACATGTGGAAAAGATTTTTCACTTTGAGGGTGACAGAACATTGGAACAGGCTTCCCAGGGGGGTTGTGGAATCTTCCCCTCTGGTGATATTCAAAACCTGTCTGGACGCATTCCTGTGTGATCTGGTATGGTTGATCCTGCTTTAGCAGGGATATTGGACTGGATGACCTTTTGAGGTCTCTTCCAACCCCTAGAATTGTGTGATTCTGCAATTCTGTGATCTTTCTCACAGGCCCTCTTTAAGTACTAAAAGGCTGCAATAAAGTTTCCTTCTCTTCTCCCGGCTGATTAATCCCAGATGCAGAGTTTTATTTGTCACAGTCTCTGCCATTGCAGTGGCTACAGAAATGCTGTGCAGAAATCAAAATGGAGGTGAATAATTTCCAATACATTTGTGTCCTAACTGTCCCAAAGCATAAATGCAAGGCAGTTAAGTAGTTTTGCTAATTTCAGAGGGGAGCTGCTGACATTAAAAGCTGATGTTAGAGTGCAGGAGTCATTATTTATTAGCCAAAAATTACTTCATTTTAACATGTTGCTTCTTATGCTATCAAACCAGCTATTCTTGTCGGATCTGAATAAGATTTTCATTTTGTTATTGTGGTGATAGGAAAAATACAATGACTGGTGTCTCTATTTACTTATGTGTATTACAGCAACTTGGATATTCTACTGGAAATCTCTGTATATATTCCCTCTCACATAAATACACATCCCTTCTTTTGTACCATATTACTTTGTATATTTTATTCAATAGTAAAATTGAATATAGCAAGGGTTTCAAGTCATGTCTTTCTCCAGTCTTTGAAAAGGATACTTATTTCCTATGCCACAATGATTAGTCAAGTGATGAATGAACTTTCATATATTTCTTGTTCAGATAAATGTTGATAAACACCAAAACCATGTTTATTCAGGGTTTACCTGAGCTAATAGAATCTCGAGTCTGAAATTTTGGTCTAAAAATGTGTCAGGAGCATATCTTCCTCTTGAGAATTTTAGTGTCACTTTCTGCATCCTGAATCATCAGGAATTAAAAAATGAAAGTAATAAACTATATTTTTTTGTGAATGACCATGAATGATCAATTTGGATCAAGGTTATGTCTTGGATACATGTTAGAATAGAATAGGGTCTTATGACTGAATCCCTTCAGCTGTCTCTTGTCTCAATCAGTAAGAGATACACAAAGAAATCCTACTAATATTGGAAAGAATCAGAAAGAATACACAACAGTTCCTTAACACAAATGGGAAATTCTGGGCAAAAGGAAACACACAAACTACACTTGCTGTTTTGAGATTTACAAATCTGTGTTTCACAGACGCCCTATTGCTTTATTCGTACTCTTAAGGGAGAGAGAAGCAGCCTCTAACCATCAACATGCATCATTAAATCATTACAAAACCTCTCTTTTTAGAGAGCTAGAGTATATACATAAATAAAAGAAGTATACATAGATATGTATACATTTATATTAATGAAATTCTGTGTATAGCTCTGTGGAAATATGAAAAGCTCCTGGAGACTCCTTAGCTTTATAGCATATCCAGTGCTACCACTTGAAAGAAGTGTATGTTTTCCAGTTGCTGTATGGAAAGCTGTATGGAAAAGATAAAACAAAGCTGCACGTTTTTGTGAACAATGGTGAAACAGCAAGGAAAACTGAGTGACATATATTGAATGCTAAACTAAAATGCCAGGGCAGCTATAAGAACCAGACAAAACCACTCCATGATACTTCTGTGAGAGAAACATACTTCAAACTGTATAAGATAGTGTCAGGCGGTAATGATGTCTTTCTGTGTGCTAGAAGAGATCTCAAGAACACCCTGTATACCTCATGTATCACAGAGGACCTGACCTGAATATATGGTCTGAAGGAAAAAAAAAAGAAACAAAAAACAACTAAACAACAATAACAAAACCCCACAACCGCCAAAACGAAAAGGAAGTAAAATGAAAATAAGGACACCAAGAAACCTGATTGGTGTAGGTACAAAATCTTACCTAAAGTTGTTAATCCGGAAATCACCAGTGAAACATGCCTCATCAGACTAAGTAGGCCTAAGGATCTGACCCAGCCAACTTCTTGAGGACACTTAACTGTCATTTCTACTAGTAACACAAAACTCTCCTACTCCTCCCTTATAGAGATCAGCTTAGCTTTCAATCAAGAGAAATCATGGAAGAAAAGGGAATACTATACTTTGTTCAAAAGCCAAAATTCCTGTCTATAGCAATTATATTTAGGGCAAAGAATGAAGACTGTCAGTGTTATATAAATACAAAAAATAACCTCCTTCCACTAAAACTTTTCTTTAGTCTATACTACTAGAAGTAACCCATATTACTAAAATCCTTGTCTGCCCTTACTTAGCCATTTTCAAAATATAACTGGAAACCAACCAAACTCACTACAATGAAATAATTATTTTCACACTTCCAAAAACTTATTTAGAAATCCCCCAAGGCAGTCAATATCCTGCACATTTATTAATTGTTTCTGGTTGATATGCTCAGCACTGGCTTATGAGAGTACACTTGGCTTGTGTAACATCTTCAGAGAGTAAAGGAAAGTCGAAAGATTCAGGGATGGAACAGCAATCTTTATGAAACAAAACTGAAAAGACTGAAGAAAAAAAAAAGAGTGATTTCTCTACACTTTGAAAATTCTGATTTTAAAGGGATTCTGAAGAAATTTCTTAAGTGTGTTACCAGAAGTCTAAGAATTCCTAGGAAAAAAACACAAACCAAATCAAACCTAACCAAAACCAAAAAACATACAAAAACATTGGAAAGAAAGCAGTGAATTACATGTAAAAGAATTCATAACTTACTGATGTTGCTTCAAATAGGAATGTAATTTATGGGTAGAAGACGAAATGGAGAGGTTTGGTAAGGTTAAGAATGCTTTTTCAAGTTTTACACAGAAATATTCTCAAGGACACGACAAAATCTAGTGAATCACCGTCCTGAGTTCAGGTAGGGCAGAGCTAATTTTCTTCACAAGAAGCTGTGAGGGGCCACACCCAGGATAACCAGATGAACCAGGCAATATGATATTTCATACCATACCATTTCATACCTGATGTGGGCAGCATAGGGGAGCCTGCTCCACATGTATGAGTGGTTGCATGCAGTTCTGATCTGGGCTTGGCTTACGCCATGAGAATCACTGTTTTGAACTGAATCTGTATTTCTCTAAAATTAAACCAAATACTGTTAGCACATGTCAAAGAATAAAGTGGAGAAGAAAGTTAAACTAGTAACTTGTTATAAAGGAAAAAGTTTTTTAATTATTTTAGTGGCCCCCTGAGATTTGTCTCCTCAAGTTATATGTGCATAACATCTAACAGTGCATATGTTCACATACACACATCAAATCTAAAAGGGTATCTTCTATCTAGTATCCTGTACTGTCAGTAGTTTGGATATTCACCACGCTAAGAGACTCTAAAAAAGTAATCTGAAGAAGATGCTCCCTATTCCTCACCTTTTATGTCTTGTAAGAAGATGCAGATGTACTTCTGAGCAAATCGACCAGGTCTGCAAAGCAGAGAAGAGATGTAAAAGTAATTTCAACTTCTTTCATCTCTCCTTTTTGCTGTTGTATGATATTCCGCTCTGGGAAGAAGTAGCTATGAGGTTGAGATGACACATTGAGATAGTTTTAAGACTATGTCTTTTTCTCATAGAGTTCGAGCAGAGTCATAATGTGAGAGCTGATATCCCCCTCCCACACCAACCATCACAAGCAGAAAGGTAAAAGAATGTAAATAAATCACAATTGGGTGTAAGAAAGCATAATAATGATTATTCTAAACACTTCCATTGGAGAGATAGAGATGTTTAAGAGTTAATACTCAAAACAAGGTACAGGCAGTCTCTCTGTCTTTCTGTCTGGTGTTTCTCTGCTGAGCAGTCTGCTGGCTTTGGGAGATAACACACACACCCGCATACTGACCTTGACAAGCTAAGCCTAACAAGCCTCTGCTTCTTGGCTTTCTTCACCTTTGCACGAATGCTCTGGGAAGGCAGAGGAGGGGGGAAAGAAGCATGGCCCCTCAGGAAGCCAGGGGCCTTTCTTGTGTTTTTCTGTCAATTGTACATAGTTGTAAATGTCGTGAATATTTGTACATATTCTTTACATTTCATTATAGATTTTAGTTTTTCCTGTAAATACAGTTTCATTTGCTTCTGAACTGAGTTAGCCTGGTTATTGTTAATGTGGGAGGGGAATTTCAGCCTACCATACAGTAACAATTAATATTTGGGTGTCCAGCGTGGGGTAATTGCTTGTTGATTTATTTCTGCTCAGATTAGGATGCAAATGAAGCTGGGAAGGGACTTTTTAGGATATCAGATAGTGACAGGACTAGCAGGAACGGAACAAAGCTGGAAGTGTGTAGATTCAGGCTGGATGTTAGGAAGAAGTTCTTCACCATGAGAGTGGTGAGACCCTGGAATGGGTTGCCCAGGGAGTTGGTGGAAGCCCCATCCTAGGAGGTGTTTAAGGGAAGGCTCGATGAGCCTCTAGCCAGCCTGATCTAGTGTGAGGTGTCCCTGCCATGGCAGGGGAGTTGGAACTAGATGATCGTTGTGGTCCCTTCCAACCTTGACTGATTCTATGATTCTATATTAGTCAGTGTCATTGTCATAAGATTGTTCAGGGAATAAAATCAATCAAGAGCAGGAAGAGAAGGGAAGGAAAATTTAAAAATCTGGTTCAGACAAAACCAGGGTTTCTCACAGTTAAAAATACTGTATTATAGAATCATAGAATGGTCCAGTCTGGAAGACACCTCCAAAGGTCACCTAGTCTGCTCTCCCTGCAGTCAGAAGGGATATCCTCAATCAGACCAGGCTGCATAAGAGAAAGCACATTGTATTGAAGAAAGCACATTTTAAATATTTCAAAATACTGAAGGAGAATGCGCCATGTGGTACAAAGTGCCTTGGTTATGTTGAAGGAGGGCTTTCAATGTATTGATGGGCAAGAGGATATGTAAGCATGAAGTTTTAACTTCTTTATATGTTTTGTGTGTTTTGCTGGAGGTAAAATAGTTAAGCTAAAAAGAACGGATGAGGTCAAAGTGCTGGAGAGAGGAAATAATGAATCCCATCTATTGGCAGTGATAAACTGTGCAGCAAATTCTTTAATCAACTATTTCTCTTGCACTTAGAAAACCTAGAAATAATATTTTTAGATAAAAAGAATTTTAATTCCATGGATAAGGCTTAGCTTGGTTCATGAATCCAGTGAATAATTCACCACTTCCCCAATGATCAGGAAACACAAATGTCATCATCGGGCTTAAAAGTAACTTGTCTTCTCCTCTCCCCACCTCCACACCTCCCCTAATCTTCTGAGCACAAACAGCAGAATTAAGGTTATTCTACCCACAATAGGTGAAATCAGGAGTTGCTATCAATATTGTTATATGAGTTTTCTTTTCTGTGGCTGGTAATACAGATGTCTTCTAGAACTCACCCAAATTGATCAACAAGAATCAGAAGACCATTATTTACCCTAGAAATTGCTTGACTTTGGAGATCTGTCTGAAACTTATCTGGTTGTAATTAATCTCTGAGGGCTCAAAATTACTGATAGAATGTAAATGAAATGGCAGTCCATTGACTAAAAGACATAATTATGGGAAAGTTCCCATTATGCTAATTAAACTGCACACCTTATTGACAATATTGAGACTTTTTTTTGTTTTGGGCACTATGGACTTTGGTCCTTGGGAACACAATAGAGATGCATTCCCTACACTTGTGCATTGTTCAGGAGAGTGGGGTGACCACACAGGAACAAGCAGAGTAGATGTGACAGATCGAGAAGTCACATGGAGTAGTGAAATTCCGTGTGTATTTCTTGGACCAACCAGAATGAAAAGGGAAAAGATTTTCATCTGCTTTAATATCTCTGGAACAAAGCAAGTGAAACACCTACCGTGTATAACATTGCACAAATTTACCTTGGGTAATTAATGCATTTTGAACATAGAACTGTCATATCAGGTCCTATATGTTTTTGTTTGCTTTAGTGCTACACACCTGTGGTTTGTTGATAAAGCATTTGCTCTTCGATGAAACAACTGCCAGGTTTAGTGTTTTTGCCCCTTAATTACCATGTCACTTCTTATCTATAAGCATATACACAATGAATATTCCTGGATAGAACTAAAAAATGTAATAAATTATGATGAGGAAAGGGAATAATAAAACACTGGTCTTGAGCTTGGCCCAGGTGGCAATAGAGGGCTAGAATAGTAAGTTGTTCATGGACAGGGCATGTTAACCCACTCTATGAATCTCTGAGAAGCATGAAGGACTGTAACCTTAACCTAAATATTTACAACATCATATATCATATATCCCACCCATATATCCCACCCCTAAGTGGGATATCACATTCCTGAGTGGGATATATTTTAAGCTTCAGGGAAACCTGAATAATATCATCAAAGTATAGGAGTATAACTGCTTATATTTAGGTAAGCACATGAAGACTTTTAACGACTCAGATATTGGACCAAAAAGTAACTTTCAATAATATAAAAATAATTGAGTATCAGTCTCCTTTTAACACCTGAACAGTGATATGCTTTTAAACCGCAGAAATCATCCCGTCTAACTTAATAAATAATGTTTTACTTTAAGTATGAAACTTTCATTGATTTTCACTTCAGAAGACTCTGTATTTCTGGTATAACTATCACAACTGCACTACAATTGAAAAGACAAAATAGCACCTTTTTAAGAAAGTATTAAAATGTAAGAGATAGGCATTTAAGCTTTTTTAAATGTAGCTTGTGCCAGCAATGAAAGTAGCATTGTTCACTGATAAATGACTATATAGTTCTTGTTCTGATATAGCTCATAGTGAAAAGGTCCAAAATATTAACTATTACATTTATGCAACATGATGTTTCATGACTAACAAAACAAATCACTGTCATAAACATAGATATACATAAGTACCTGAAATTTCTGAAAATTATTTCCTTAGAAAACTTACCTGTCTTAAGACTTACTGTTAAAATGTTTAGCTGGTAGTTGACATTTATTTGAAATCTATACAGCTCTATATTTCATGTGTATTTACATACCTGCATGTTGTCATCACAGAAAGGGAGACATACAAGCTTAATTTTATCATTATTTGATTATTATACAGAGTCTTTGCCTTCTTCAGAATGGCTAAATTTAACTCATTTCAGTTTTAAATCACTAGCTGAAGTTTTAGTTGCTGCTACTGTTTAAGGTGCACATGAAATTACACAGCAACAGAAGGAAGAAAATTTAAGAAAAATATTCTTCTCAAAACATCAAAAAACTACCATGGAAAATTCACTCTTCTCTCTTGGAAAACTTAGCCCTTTTATGTCTGTTTGTATATGGGTATATGTTTATTCTTCACTTTTCATTAAACTACAGTTTCTTGCCCAGGATGTTGAAGAGGCAAGAGATGGCAGTATTGACACATCTAAAAAAGGCAGTGGTTCATTGACTGAAATAGTGTTAGGATTCTTCTTCATATTTTGTTTTTATAGTTTCTTTTTCTTCTCCTTTTTTTTTTTCCTCAACTCTTGCTTTCTAAAAGAACACCAAAACCACAAACCAAAATCACCCCAATTCTCTCCTAACAATAACCCTTGAAAAATTATCTTCTCTTTCGCGTGTGAAATCAGGGGAAATAGAGCAATACAGAAAATCTTTTGTGTATGTGGAACTAAAAAACCAAAAGCAAACAAAAGCACAAGGAGAAAGAAATGTTGAGAGAATTGGAAATCTTGAGAGAATAAAGTTTCTCTTGAGATTTCCTGTGCATTCAGGTTTCAGATGAGTAGGTAATACAGGCATCTGGGGAAATCTCCAATGGTATATTACTGCATAATTAAGGGATTTTATGCCTCCCACTGCATACTCCAGAGACCAGATACTGGGTCGAATGGGCCATTTGTTTTTGCTGGTATACTGCTCCTTGTTACCAAATAGCCATTCTCACTCTGTTTAGATAGTATTTCTTAATCCTAAATAACAAGGTGATATTCAACTATAAAGTCAACACATATTAAAAAAAAAAAAAAGAAAAAACAAAAGAAACATTTTGAATCATAGAGGAACATAAAAAAGACAGGCAATATACTTGAATTTGAGGTTGGAGTGAGGACCTAGTCTTAGTCTTACCTTCAGTGACATCTATGTTACAGCAGAAAATATAGTTGGGGGAGTTCCTGCTCCTTCCTTCCCTCAGAAACTTGTTCTCTGGTTCTGTGTATTGACAAGAGAGTCTCTTACACACTCTAATCCAGTGCTATAATGAGAGGACACAGAGAAGGCAGAATTACTGAATTCCGCCTTTGTCTCCATCTATACTGCTGAAGCCTGTCCTCAGGAGTCTGAGGCCTCTGAGGCCCCAGAGGAAGACAGGACAAAGGGAAATTTTTCCTTGGTTGATGAGGACTGGGTTAAAGAACAATTAAGTTGTCTGGACATCCATAAATCCATGGGTCCTGATGGGATGCACCCACGGGTGCTGAGGGAGCTGGCAGAGGTCATTGCCACACCACTCTTCATCATCTTTGGTAAGTCAAGGCAGAGAGGAGAGGTGCCTGGGGACTGGAGGAAGGCAAGTATCACTCCAGTCTTCAAAAAGGGTAAGAAGGAGGACCCAAGTAACTATAGATCAACCAGCCTCACCTCCCTCCCTGGAAAGGTGATGGAGCAACTTATTCTCATCACTGTCCTTAGGCATATGAAGGACAGGAAGGTCATTAGGAGCAGTTGACATGGTTTTACCAAGCGGAATTCATGTCTGGCCAACCCAATAACTTTTGATGAGGACATAACCAGGTGAATAGATAATGGTAGAGCAGTGGATGTGGTTTATCTTGATTTCAGTAAGACATTTTACACTGTCTCCCGCAGCATCCTTGCAGCTAAGCTGAGGCAGTGTGGCCTCAGTGATCGGGTAGTGAGGTGGATTGAGATGGAAAGAAGTCAGAGAGTTCTGGTCAATTGGACAGAGTCTAGTTGGAGGCCTGTAACTAGGAGAGTCCCTCAGGGGTCAGTACTGGGACCAGTGCTGTTTGATATATTCATCAATGACCTGGATGAAGTCACTGAGTGCACTGTCAGGAAGTTTGTTGATGACACCAAACTGGATGGAGTGGTTGACACACTAGTAGGTTGTGCTGCCATTCAGTGGGACTTGGACAGGCTGGAGAGTTGGGCAGGGAGAAATTTAAGAAGTTCAAGAAAGGCAAGTGTAGAATTTTGCACCTGGGAAAGAGCAACTCCATGTACCAGTATAGGTTGGGGACTGACCTGCTGGAGAGCAGTAAAGGAGAAAAGGACCTAGGGGTCCTAATGGATGAAACGTTGACCATGAGCCAGCAATGTGGTCTTGTGGCCAAGAAGGCCAATGGTATCCTGGGTTGTATTAGAATGGGTGTGGTCAGTAGGTTGAGAGAGGTTCTCCTGCCTCTCTACTCTGCCCTGGTGAGGCCACATGTGGAATATTGTGTCCAGTTCTGGGCCCTTCAGTTCAAGAAGGACAGGGACCTTCTAGAAAGAGTCCAGCACAGAGACATGAAAATGATTAAAGGCGTGGAACACCTTCCTTATGAGGAGGAACTGAGGGAGCTGGGTATCTTCAGCTTGGAGAAGGGGAGACTAGAGGATGACCTCATAAATATTTATAAATACGTAAAGGATGAGTGCCAAGAGGATGGATCCAGGCTCTTCTCGGTAATGCCCAATGACAGGACAAGGGGCAATGGGTGGAAGTTAAGGCAGAGGAAGTTCCATGGAAACAGGAGGAAGAATTATTTCACTGTGAGGGTGACAGAACACTGGTACAGGCTTCCCAGGGGGGGTCGTTAAGTCTCCCTCTCTGCACATAGTCACAAGCTGCCTGGATGAGTTCCTGTGTGACCTGGTATAGGTGATCCTGCTTTGGTTGGACTAGATGATCTCTTGAGGTTCTTTCCAGCCCCTAATGTTCCGTGATTCTATGATTCTGTGAAAATAAATTTTTAAGGCCTATTTTTTTGCTAGTTTTAGTTGTCTATTTCTTGTTTGCCTGACAGTTCTTTATATTGTCACATCTCGTCTTTCATATAAAGGCAGGAGCAAGCAAGTAATCATGGAAAAGAATATGAAAGCTGACACTTATTTTTATTTGCCACATTAAGTGCAACATCAAATTACTTCCTTGGGAAACAGAAGTGGCTCAGTATTTCTTCAGCATTCAGTAATACCCACACATACCTTTTGCCTACTGCACTAATTTCATTGTAGAATCATAGAATTTTACAAGTTGGGAAGGGGCTATGGAGATCATCTAGTGCAACCCCTCTGCTAATGCAGGGTCTCCTACAGCAGGATACAAAGAAAAGCATCCTGGACCTTCTTAAACTCTCCAGAGAAGGAGGCTTCACAAACTCTCTGGGCAGTCTGTTCCAGTGCTTCATTGCCCTCCAAGGGAAGAATTTCTTAACTTCATGAGAAACCTCCTCTTTTCTAGTTCATACACATTGGACCTTATCCTGTAGTCAGACACCGCTGGGAAATGCCATCCCCATCCTCATGACATCCACAATTTAGATATTTGTATGCATCTAAAAGATTCATAGAATCGTAGAATCATAGAATGACTTCAGTTGGAAAGTATTTCAAAGATCATCCAGTTAACTGCCTTTGCCATAGCTTCATCCATCCTGGTCTTAAACACTTCCGAGGATGTATTCCAGGGTCTCACCATCCCTCACAGTAAAAACTAATAAAGATTCCCTCTCAGCTTTCTCACCTCTAGGCTGAATAGCCCCAGGTCTCTCAGACTCTCTTTGTAAGAGACATGCTCCAGTCCTATAATCATCTTTGTGGCTCTCCATTGGAGTCTCTCCAGTAGCTCCCTGCCCCTCTTGAACTAGACAAAATACTCCAGGTGCAGCCTCACCAGAGAAGAGCAGAGATGGAAGAGAACCTCCCTTGACCTACCAGCCACTCTCTTCTTAAGGCAGCCCAGAATATTTTTGGACTTACTGGCCCATAAGGGCACATTGTTGGTTCATATAATAATTTGCCTTTTTTTTCCCAATATCCACTTCTACCAGGTCTCTGTTTCTCCTTTTCTTCTGCTCATCTGATGATCTCCTGTCTCCCACCACAGCAATCAGGAGGAACTCATTTTTCATATTGATTTAGAGCCCAGGTAATAAGTGCCAGGTAATGGAACTCACCTATATCACCAGGTGCTGTAGGTTAGGGTAAGAAAACACTGAATTTGGGAAATTTTACTATTCACAGTACCTAACTACAGCAGATTTCACCTTGTTAGCCAAGTTGCTAAAGGTCACTTTAGGTGTGTCTGTGTCAACAGTCGGTAGAGATTGGTCTACCAGAGAAGTTTGTATAGAGGAAAACTAGAGGAGACTATGACAATGTCTAGTTGTAAAGATTCTTTTCTATAGTTAGAATAATGTAAATAGTAAACCAGAGTAGATCATCCACTAATGAACTAAGGAAAAAAACATTATTATAATTTCCAGTGCTTAAGGAACATTCTAGGACAAGAAGAAAAGTAAACATCTGTCTGTAGATTTGAATAAAGACAATCTGACAAGTTTTTAAGCTAAATACCTTTTTTCAGCATGTTATCCATCGTATATTCAACATATTTATTTAAGTAATGCAAAAAGCATTTGGTTGCTAAGAATTTGAAGGACAGTAAGAAATGTGGCCTGCACCAATATCCTCATTTAGAAATCATTGCAAGCATACTAGTTTTGACACAATAATTCATATATAATTTTTGATGGTGTGTATATATATATATATATATATATATATATATATATATATATATATATATATATATACACACCATCAGAATCTCCTAATTTCATCTCATTCTAATTTCCTCAGTGGGTACAAATGATATCAGCAAAGAACAGCTAGGAAGGATGTAGAATAACAAGCAAAATCTTTTCTTGGGATCATACTAATGGCAGAAGCTGTGGGAAGAGAAAGTGGATAATTTAGTGAATACTGAAAAACGCTTTGTGCCAATGAGCTTTCTTTATTTTTTTCTCTCCATTATTTTTCTTTTTTTTGCCCTTGTTTTTTTTTCTTCTTCTCTTCCAAGTACACTGCAGAATTCTTCTTTCTGCACAAACTCAATGCACCAGGATCTACAAGAAGTGTTTTCTGTAAGAATGTTGCACCTCAATTGGCTGAGTGGTGACAGAGTATTAAGCGTGCTAGTGTTTAAGAAGTTTTGTAGGTAACTGTCAGTTACAGAGTCTGCATATAGCTTATTGAAATTAAATTTATGCATCATTATAAACATCACCAGGAAAATGCTCTTACACTTTCCCTGTGTTATAGAAGCATAGCTGTGAATATATTGTCACAAGCTAATAGTCCAGCCATAGAGAACATACAGAACAGTCCACGTTCACAGAGAAAATCTCCATCCCAAACAAAATGAAATAAATAGTAATTGTAACTTATTCTTTGCTTTGTATAAATGGATGCTGAGCCTCATTTGCAAGTTATAGTGACTGTTGTGACACTACAGCGCTTCTTAAAAAAAAAAAAATCACGGTGCATTAGGATTTCCACTATATTCTTCAAAGAAAAGATACATTTTAAAAATATTTAAAAGTCATTTTTAAAAGGTAAAAATGTATTATGTAGGCAAGTAAATACTACCAGAAATAGTTA